>NW_020954563.1:4390427-4432332 GCF_900497805.2 Vombatus ursinus | reverse complement strand
TTTGGTTTTCAATAGATTTTAAAAATGATATTAAGAAGGTCCCTCTGAGTCTATAGTAGCATTTTTAGCATGACTGTTGTACTTTAATAATGGCAGCAGATCTAGATGGTATCTAAACAAAAATTTATACAATATTAATGAAACACAGGGCTCATCATCCCAAGACAGCTATAGAAAGAATGATCCTTTTTCCTCAAAAAGGAGGAAGATTGATGGATCTTCTCAGAGTGCATAAGTTGGTAAAAAAAACAAAACATTACAGAAATACTTGCAGAACAGATGTTGTTTCTCAATGCAAAGTGAAGGCTGAAAATATTTAGATTTAGTGACTGGATTTAGTAAAAATAAGTGAAAGTAACTTACCTCTTGGCAGAGCCTATGAAACAGATAAGGTCTAGAGTAGAATCAAAAGTCCTTCTGTGACCAAAATGCACATGAACTCAATTAACAGTATGTTAAAAATGAAGGATTGATTATATGTCTGAGTCATGTAGGTGAGTTTATAGAAATGACATTTATGATAACTACCCAGGATCTGTTGATTCCCATCAGAAGTTATAATCACGTCAGCCTTAAGAAATCTGGACTGAATGATCAATGCAGATTATGCACTGAAGTGATGGAAATCTGTGTATTGGAAATCTTTTTATAATAGATTTTAATATCTACTAGATACCTAGAAAGACATGATCATGTGGTTATCTTTTATAAATGAGCACATCACAAATCTTTGTACTACAAATAGGAACCCCAAATATCCCTGGGAACAAAATAAATAAACTGTATAACATAGGAATAGGAGCATCATTAAAGACAAAATGATTACCTGTAAATACCCAGGTGCAACTTTGATCCATAAAAATGTAAGGACAACAATTTTAAAGGGCATGGACATAATGAATACTCCTATTTTCCCAAACTATTTGGAATGAAAAGCCTTAAAAATATAGAGACCTAAGGGAAGAATTTCAAACAGTATGGAAACAGAATGAAGCATGTGTCATCCCCATCATTGTGTCCGCTATTGGAGTTATCCCAAAGATGTCCTTTCAGTCAATCTATGGAACATAAACTTATATCTCAGTACTCTTTTTCAGTTGCAAATGGCAGTCAGTTTATCCACTGGTACAGTGATTTACGGAGCATTAAATATTAAAGAATATCAGTAGGAGGATGACTTGTCCACAGACAATTTTTATCTGAATCCTATCAGAAAAGATCAGAACAAATAATGAGTATAATAATAATGACGTTTATATTGCACTTTACAGTTTGCAAAGTGTCTGATATATAGTATGACATTTTGGTAGCAGACAGTCCTGTGAAACAGTTTCTTATAGTTATTTTTATTTCCATTAGTTGAGGGAACTGAGACTCAGAGGGATTAGGTGACTTGTCTGTAGTCATACCACTAGTAAGTGTAAGAGGAATGATATAAAGAAAAGTTTTACTGACTAAAAATACAGCATTCTATTTACTCTATCACCCTGGCTTTCAAATGTACACCTTAAACACAATTCCATGCATAAATTTCTTTACTCCATCTCACCAGTGCTTCTGTCTACTCCATCTTTCTGAAGTCCTGAAAGAGCAGAGAAACAGGACCAGGAATGTAATCTAATCACATAATCAGTGGTTCCCCACTGTTAGCTTACCAAGGATGGCTTTGGCCATAATAAGGGGTTCTACATGGCTGGCTCTCTAGACAATCAGAAGATCTAGGTCATGGGCAGGCAACCAACTGCACTTTCTGACATGCCCTGTATGTTAAGTGACCCCAGAGGAGCAACTCTTTAAGCTATGCTAGGTGGTCTGGGGATCCTAAGTCTCCTTGCTTGAGAGTGTTAATGATACAGTTTGAGAAATTTTCTGGCTAAATGCCCCCTACTCCCAACCCAATACACACAAGCACACATATATACCTTCCTATATTCTCCCTTTTGGTGCCAAACACAAATCACATAGCAGCTGATGGGGAGTGGCTGAAGTTGCTCTGAGAGACAGAGAAAGGGCCCCAGGGGAAGTTGAAGGAACTGTTGCTCTTGCTTTGGGAAAGGCTGGAGCATGGTCTACGAATGGCTGAGCGGGACTGGTTTTGAGACTCCAAGCATAGTCCTGGGAGGTGGGAGGTGCTCGTAATGTTGTGGCTTACTCCTAATTGTTTCACATCAGATCAATACTATACAAGAAACATTTGTCAAGCCAGTGTACAGTTAATCCTGCATTCAGAATGAGAGTAAGTTACTTGGGGGTAGACAGTTCTTTGTAAGGTATGGAGTGCTTAGAGATTTGGACTTGGAAGACTTGGAGTCCCAAGGACTTGGGTTCTAATTGTGGCCCCAACCCTGACTGACCAACTGTTTGAAAGTCTTTCCCCCTTGGTTTCCTTAAATATCTAAATGGGAATGGCCATCATTGTGTAATGAGAATTTGGCAAGTGTGCCAAGCTCGTCAGTTTGCTCAGCTAATGGGACCTCTCCACATGGAGGGCAGGACAGATGGGACCTTGCTTCTGGTGGAATCATGATGGGAGACTACACATGCACCAGATCCTCGTTCCAACTGCATCATTACACCTTCGGTTCAATAAACTTTCGTTAAGTGCCTTCTATACCACTGGGTAACCAAAAACAAAAACTAAACAGTCCTTGACCTCAAGAGGCCTCCATTCTACCATCATTCAATATGTACCCCAGTCAGTCAATGAGTATTTTATTAACCACTTAACTTGTGCCACGCCCTGTACTAAATGCTGGGAAAACAGAGAAAGGCAAAATGTGGTCCCTGCTTTGAAGAAATTTAGATTCTAATGGAGAAGACAACAGGAAAAAAATTTGTATATGCAATGTTTATACCGTGTCCAGACAATCTAGATAAATACAAAATATATACAATAATAATAATAATAATAGCTAGCATTTACATGGTGCTTTAAGATTTACAAAGCACTTTACAAGTATCTTATTTCATCCTTACTAAATCCCTGGGAGGTAGGTGTTATTATTTTTACCATTTTAAAGATGAGGAAACTGAGGCAGGCAGAGGTTAATTAACATGCTTAAGGTCGCATATCTAATAGATGTATGAGGCTGGATTTGAACTCTGGTCTTTCTGACTTAAGGCTCAGCAGCTGAGCTGCTGCTCCTAGCAGCCTCTGTATGGAAAATAAGTAATTTTGGATTGGGAGTGGGGAGAGCATTAACAGTTAAGGAATAAGGAAAGATCTCTTGTAAGAGGCTGCACTCAGATCAAGCCTTTCAGAGAACCAGGGGTTCCGAGACTCTGGGGGGATAGCCAATGCAAACATATGGAGGCTAGAGATTGACTTGTGTACCTTCTCAGGAACTTCAAGTAGATTGGTTTGAGCAGAATATAGACTATGTGAGGGAAGGTCTGTGAAATAAGTCTGGAAAGAGAAATTGAAGTCAAATGTGAAGGGCTGTTGTGAAGAAAGTGTGTTGGGAACCATTGTCTGCTATAAAAATGGGAGTTGTTATTATTATATGTGTCTATGCCCCTCAGGCACCCATTGAGTAAAGACTTGTTGGGTTTAATTTATATAAAACGTTCTGTTTACCTTCTCCACTTTCTCCAGACAATCTAGTTAAAAAACAAACCCAGTGGTTTCAGGGGACCAGTCCTTAAATGCCCCCAAGCCAAACTCGGCTGTCTCACAATTTCAGTGGGTATTGCTCCAATCTCTAAAACTCCAGTGCAAAGTGGCCTTAGAGGACTCCTTGTCTTTGCTGCCGTTTATATCCCTTTCACTCCCACCTCTAAGGAGCTATTGCTATGGATTTCACAGGACTGAGAGCTCTTCTCTCCCTCCCTTTGCCCCCCCCCGAGTGATTTTGCATGCCCTCTTTGGTTTGGGCCTCTCCTATGACACTTACATTCCTGAGATCATAGATTATAATGGGAGAATAGATTAGTTAGAATGGGCCTCAAATGGACCAATCTCCTAATTTTACTCATTAAAAAATGAGGCTCAGAGAGACTGTGACTTGCTCATAGGTAGGAGGTACATCTATGATCCTATGATTTGAAGGCTAAGAAGTGAGATTTGAACCCAGGTCTTCTAACTCCAAAATCAGCCAACTGTACCATAAGGCCTCTCTAGACATGTAGAGATGTAATTTGAAATAATGCATGTAAAATGCTTTGTGCAACTTCAAGGACTACATTAAAGTGAGTTGTTGTCATTATTATTAACGTTATTGTTATCATTGTCATAATCATCATCATCACTTTCATCACCATTCCAAAGACTTCTTGCCCCGCAATGCGGTTCAGTGATCTCTCTTTCTTCTGGGAAGGCCCACAATTGCTGCTTCTGGGAAGGAGTGAAGTTGGTGGTGCTGGGGCAGAGGGTGCTTCGGCAGCTTGGCTCTGGCCCTGGCGTAGCCCTTTCTGTGTGGGCAGAGAAGTTAAGAGGCAAGCCACAAAAAAGCAGCAGGAGTGGAAAGCAGGCCCAACATTGCTCAGAGGTTATGGAGGAGCAATATGCTGGCAGAAGAGTTTTCTGCGTTCTCAGGTGTTGTTGCCCTGGGGCATAGGGAGGTGGCTAAGACAAGGAGACAGAAGAGGAGAGGGAGTGGTGATGTGTGTGCCTCTCTCTGTGCAAAAATTCTGAAATATGAAACATTACAAAAGGAGCGCTCACCCTTCATGTCTTAGCTTTTGTTTGTACCTCACCAGAGGCAAAGTACAAACTTTCTCCAAATAGCACATTTAAAATATGACACTGGAAATCAAATGTACATTTAAACACATTTAAAATGAAATACAAATAAAATTAAATACAGTTGTAACTCACTTTCCACACTAGGTGAGTTGAAATACTTGAAGACTTCAAAAGCTATCTCATTCCTATGGCTAGTGTCTCCACTGCCACAGATTCCACCCCATTCATGCTTTCTCATCCTGCTCAAGATCCAAAATTACAGAACTAACGCATGATTAGGGAGTCCAAATTAAGGCAACAAGTATTTATTAAGCACTTACTCTATACCAGGTGCTGTGTTGATTGCAGAGGATACAAATACAAGCAAAAAAAAAAAAGATTGTTATCTGCCCTCAAGGAGCTTACAATCGAATGCAGAAAACAACACATAAAAGGGAGTTAAAAATGGCGACCTGTGGGAGTGGTGGAGGAGCTCTCAGGAGTATGGTGTTGGAGTCTGGAAAAGAAAGAATTCCTCAAAATTGCAGGAGGACATCTCCATTGGGAGAAGAGACTGCAGAGGCAGACAGGGAAGGCAGCTGAGACAGAGTGGGTGAAATCTGGAGAATGAAGGAGCAGAGCTATATAGACATTGAAGATCATTTGGCTCAACACCACCTGCCCTCCAACCCCATTTTTTTTTATTGTTGTTATAGAACAGAAAACTGAGGCCCAGAGAAAGGCCACAACTTTTGTAAGCTCATAATACGAACAGTACACAGAAAAACCAAGATTCAAATTGGAGTCTTCAGAATCCCAGGAGACGATAAACTTCTTGAAGACAAGGGTTATTTTAGTCTTTGTATTCTCAGCCTGGCACACTGCTCTGCACAAAGTTGGCACCTATTGTTTGTTGAACTGAAGTGTTTGTTGTTCTGTGAAGTGCTTGGAACTAGCACCTATGGACTTGTGGCTGCTTGGGCCCAATGATGACAAGAGAGACAAAGAGAAAGTCATCGAAAGTAGGGATGAGTTTATCCTTTGTCTTTGTGCACCTTTGTGCAGAGTGTCTGGCATGTACTCGACAATAAAAGCCTGCTAATTGATGGATTGACTTTCATTCAGACATCCAGAATCTATGGTCCAGAAACAGCGATAGGCAATAGAAGAACAAACCTTTTCCCTCATTACATAATGTTCTATGTTCTAGTTATCTGTGTTTGTGTCTTATTCCTGTCCTAGATGACAACCTACAAGACGGCAGGCACAGTGACTCACCTAAATTTTGTAGGCCCCTTCTCCATACTCCCATCATGGCCTAGAGCAGTGCTCTATACACAAACACTTAATAAATACATTTTGGACTAAAAAAGTATGGACTAAAGGAGCCAAAACTGGATGTATGCAGAGCCCACTCAACTTTGAATTCATAAGATGTCACCATTCCTAACTCCCAGGTCCAGTTGTAGAAGAGTAGGGACCTGCTTTCTGACCCTCTCGATTTCTCTGCTACAGCTGCTGGGGAACCATGGATGCCCCAGCTGAGATCTTATTCCCAGTTGCTCCAGGCTGTCTCTGATTGCAGCCCCATTACCCCATTACCCATTACATTACCCAAAGTGTAATGCTCCTTCCTCCCGGCCTTGGGCATCTCTGATCTTCCCAGATCTCAGCTCTCTTTCTTTGTCTGTGATACCACATGGAGTTTCTTGCTACCGTGAACCCTCTAGAGATAATGGTGCCCTTGTGTCAGCTCACAGAGTCCTATTTCCAACCCTTTCTCCCTCCTGAGCCCTGGGCCTTGGCCCTCCTGCTCCCTTGGTTGACTATCATCCCTTGATCTTTTTAAAATCTTAAGATTTATAGTGAGTGGAGATCTTAGAGTTGCCATTAATTTTACAAAGGAGGAAATTGTGACTCAGGGAGGGTAAGGGAGTGGCCAAATTTGTACAGATGGAAAGTAGGTGAATCAGGATTTGAACCCAGGTAGCTTGCAGACTGCCCAAAACTTGACAACTTCTCTTCTTCCCATACTGTCTGAAAAAAAAAAAAAAGCACAGAGGTCAAAACCTTCTTTATGTTTATTTGTTTGTTTTAAGATTTTTGACAGTTAGTTAACTGTAGGTAAATAGGGAAGTCATTCCCAGCAACAAACATTCTTAACTATTATGGGCACCATTATCCTCATTTTGTAAATGAAGAGACTAAGTTCTCTTAAAATATAAAGTCCTTCAAGGATCATCTCAGTGACCACCTCCTACACACGATCTTTTCCTATTCTACTGGTTAGAGCTCTTTGCTGCTATGTGCTGCAAATTAGTTATAATTATTTGGCATATATTTTGTATTTACTTATCTGTATGTATGTGTGTGTGTGTATATGTGTGTGTGTGTGTGTGTATGTGTTTGTGTGTGTGTGTGTGTGAGAGAGATATATCCCCTTCCAAGTAGAATGTAAGCTTCTTGAAGGCAGGGGATGTTTCATTTTTGTCTTTGTATACTCAGTACCTAGCACAGGGTCTGACATATAATAGGAGCTAAATAAAATGATTGTTGTATTAAAGCTCTGAAAGGCTAGATGACTTGTCCACAGTCACACAGTAAGTACCTTGTAGGAAGGATTCAAAGCTCAGTCTGTTGATTCCAAGTCCAATGTTCTTTCAACTGTCCCACAAGGAACAGCTTTAATGGCCCAGATATCTCATTCAGAGGCAACTCAAATCTAGACCCACAAACGGCTTAGCTTATGGGGCTCCAAGGATTGATTACTATTCTTCATTTCCTTTGATCTCACCTGGGTTGCTCAAACTCTACAAGTCGGCTTAAATTTGCACTGCTCCAAGGTCTGAAGGGATGCTTCTTTTTCTTAAAAGAAAAGTTTTATTGGTGCTCTTTAAAAACAAAAAACAAAACAAAACAAAACAACAATAAAAATCACTAACATTGCCCTAAGATCCCCCTGCCTCCATGTAACAAAGAATTATAGTTAAACCGAACAAATCAACACATTGACTATACAGGACAATGCATTTAGCTCCTGTTCTCCCCCCATGTCGCTTCTATCCCCAGGCAAGGAAGAAACTTCTCTATCTTCCTCCTGAACATTCTTCTTTAGGATTCTACCTAACCTATTTTGATTTACAATCACTTCCTTAGATACTCTTGGAGGACTCTAAGTCTTTGGCCATTGGCCTGGTCCTGTTTTGTTTGCCTGAAACATATTTAATAGCCAATGGTAAGCCTGGGCCTGGTTTTCTGGGGCCTCCTTCCTCCATGGTCCTCTGTAGTATCTGGAACTAGTATTTCTCCTAATTTGAAAACAAATCATTTAAAAAATTTTGAGTTCCAAATTCTCTCCCTCCCTCCCCATTTACAAGGCAAGCAATATAATACCCATTATATCTGTGTTGTCATGTAAAACGTATTTCCATATTAATCATGTTTATTTTGCCTATTTTTTATTTTTTTAATTTTTAATTTTTTTATGGACTTAATATTTCTCAAGACCACGTTGCCTCAACAGCGAACGTCATCATCCCTGGAAGCTGCCTATAATACAAATTACTCACATTTCTATAGCTCTTTAGGTTTACTACGAGCTTTTCCCATTATGATACTCTTACTATCACTATTTTACAAATACAGGATCTGAGTCTCAGGAATTTAATTTGCCCCAGTTATGGGATTGAGGCCTGAAAGGGCTTGTAGATATTCCCTAGCCCAACTCCCTTCTTTTTTGTTTTTTTTTTTTTTTGATTAGGCAATGGGGTTAATTGACTTGTCCAGGGTCACGTAGCTAGTAAGTGTCAAGTGTCAAGGCCGGATTTGAACTCATGTCCTTCTGACTCCAGGGCCAGTGCTCTACCCACTGCGCTATCTAGTTGCCCCAACTCACCTCGTTTTTCAGCTGGAGGAACTGAGGTCTCAGAAAGTTAAATCACCTGCCCAGTATCATATTGGTAGTAAATAACAGAGATAGAATGTGAACTCAGCTGCTATGACTCCACATTCATTGCTCTTTTCACTAGGCCATACTTCATCTCCAACAAAAGTAACTTATGTTTGTATGAGCTATGTGGTTTAGAGATACTTCACTGTGCAGGCTCAGAGGTTGGAAGGCTTACTGACAGTCCCGTAGTCATTGTAATATATAGGCAGGAATTTGAAAAATAATTATTTGAAGGGCAAGGTGATGGCCTTGTATCAGCCTCATCTAACCTCTTTTATTGTTGCCTTATGACCTTCATCCCCCTGCATAGGAGACCCACAGAATCTCGAGGGGTGGGGTATGCTGAGGAAAACTATGGGGCTCATATCCACAGAGCCCAGTGGTTTTGTTAGTTTGTTTGTTTCTTGGGCAAAATCCTTGTGACTTGCCCAATGGATTCTAGGACAGGAAATTATGGGGTATTTCTAACCCTAAATCAGATAATTATTTAAGACAATGGAGAGATGCATAAAGCTAAAAAGACAGAACTATATGTCTGCAGGCCCTACTTAGATAACTAGATGTACCATGTTCTGAAAGACCATGGACACTGGAGGTTAAGACTGGAAACTGATAAACTTCTTGTGGGAAGAAAATTGTTCCCTAGTCCAATAACTGGTTATATGTGTGTGGTGGTTCACCTTCCTTAAAAAAATTAAATATAATAAAATTTTAGTATCTTGTTTTTATAGAACTTTCATTTCCAAATATATCCCTCCATCCTACCTCACTCAAATTATATGAAAAAAAAAGAAGTAAACATTCAGTGGGCCATCCCTTGCAACAAAAAAATAGAAAAAAGAAAAAGAAGGGGAGAGGAATAAGTTCAGCAGAACTAAGCAACGCATCAACTGAACCTGATAATATATATAATATTCCAAAGCCAGAGCGCTTCACTTGTGATCAGTTTTTGTTCTTCTTTCCATTTACATTGTTACAATCATTGTGTATATTATTTTCCTGATTCTGCCTACTTCACTCTGCAACCAGTTTGTGTAAGTCTTCTCATTTTTCTCTGAATTCTTCACATGCATACCTTCTTTACAGCACAGTCATCTTCCATTACAGTTACATATCATAATTTTTTAACCACCCCCAGTTGATGTTTATGTACTTTGTTTGCAGTTTTTTTGTTGTCACAAAAAATTCAGCCTTCCTTCTGAAAGAGTCAGAATTTAGGTTCTGAGCTCTGGGTGCTAAGCTAAAAGAGATATGGTAGAACCCATTCCTTCTATGGGAATGATCAGCACCTATGCTGAGGACCTAGTAGATGGCAATAGAGAGAAAAGAGACCAGCTCAGGAGGGAGAGATAGGGAGTAGCATAGGTGTGACAGCATACCCGTCAGACAGCATGGATATGGCATAATGCACAGGTGCAGGTCCAGTAGAGAGCAGCATGATGACATTACCAAAAGTCATAGGCAGCCCTTCAGCTATACAAGCATGTGTTGCCTATCCACGTGTGCCCTACCCACACGTATTCTCCACTACGTGTATATGCTGGTCACATGAGGTCCCTACATACGTGTCCTCAAACACGATCCCAGTGAATGTTCACTTTTTGCAGTGATTGTGTGTGCATTTGTCACAGAGTATATCCAAGGTTTATGGGGCAAATGTTTTATTGTTCTTTGCTTATTATTCTGTTTGATTAATGCCTCTGTTCTAAATCGATCATGCCTATTGTTTTGAAAGGATACTAAAGCAAATCTACTAGTGGTGGGGAGTAGGGGAGAATCATGACCTCTGGTTTTGGAGGAATGCAGATCAAAGGAATGCTCCATAGCTGGGATAATATTTCTGGGGCCTTGTGGGAGAGGGGAGTGTCCCAGGTATTGCGCAGACATTATCTTATATAACCCTCACAACAAACCTATGGAGTAGGCAGGGTGAGTGTTATTCTCCCTATTTCGTATGCTCCCCCCCCCCCCAAAAAAAATAGCCAGTAACTCCCTGTTTCAAAGTGTTGTGGCTCTGTAGACCTCAGGTCTACTCAGCTGCCATTTCCTATCTGAAGGATACCTTGACCTTCAAGCTCATTTGAGGAGCTGAGAGGACAAGTCAAGAAACTAGCAAGCTCAAGTTACCAGCTTTGCCTCTGTCTCCATTTACCTGGTGATGACTCATTCACCTTGATGACTCAGGTATACCCCTAAGAATTATTTTTCTAGAAACCCAGCGCTATGGGAAAAATAATTTTCACACCAGGTAAGAATAATAGACATTTTGTGTCAATAGCACAGGGAGACTTGTTCCCTATTCTCTATCTTTACGTCATGACAACCTGCTAGGCGCACTGAAACGGAGGGTTATCTGAGTTCACCCTCCCTTTGAAAGGAGGCTCTTCTCCTCTAGCCCTGCCCTCTAACTCCCTTCTGCTCCCCCTCCTAGCGCGTCATCAGCAATTTCACAGTCAGTCAGAGTAGACTGCGTAGTTGCTGGCAAACTGCAAACGCACAGCATAGTTACAGAGCCCAGCCCTCTCCACCTTGCTTCTGAGAAATCTGGTCTTTCTTCCTAATTCATCTGTTTCTATATGTCCAGTCTATGCAATACAACTCAATTCAGCAAACATCAATTAAGTACAAGTCACAGTGCCGGGTACTGGGGATATATAGACAAAAATGAAAACGATTCTTGGCCTTGAGGAGCTTGCATTATGGGGGGGGGGGGGGAAGGGGGCGGGCCCGCGCGCCTAGAGCTTCTGCCAGATAAGTAAATACGAAGTCATTTCAAGGCTGGAGACCGCACTGACACGCTGTGGGGTAACTGGAAAGGCTTGAAGGAGGAGGTGGAAACCTTGTGTAATCATGAATGAAGTCAAAAGAAAGTTTCCTTCCTTAAGATTTTGGGAAGTGATAGATGAGATTTCTCTTTTCAGTTGAGAAATCAAAATGGCAGTAGAATAGTAATTAGATTTAAGTTTGAGCTTCCAGGGTGCTGCATATTTATGTACTGGGGGATGGGAGTGTTCTTTTTACATTCTAAGGATTTTGAATCTCCACTCTTAACTCATATTAACCTTTATTAGCTGTGAATTAACCTTTCTGAATTTCAGTTTCTTCATTTCTTGGGCCACTTACTGTAATGCAGTAATTGTGAGGGAATCACTTTGTAAACTTTAATATACTACAGACATAGGAGCTTTTATCATGGACTTCCTCGTCAAATTAAGGCTTTTTATTCTTTTTCTGCTGGATCAACTCAGGGGAGAGTAGGCTGGAGGTGAGAGGTCAATGGAGCCAAGTTCTAATGATGCCTCTGCTGTTAACCTGGTGCATACTGTTTACCTTTCACACCTTGATCTCCCCAGAAATTTCATGAAGATATATTTTTTTCAGTTGTTTTCTTTTTTTAAAAAATTTTTACTTGTTTGATTTTTAATTTATGGGATAAAATAAACATTTCCATAACATAGCATAATAAAAAAAAAGAAGATTGCACATGAAACTGCAAACATATTATGTACAACTTGCTATTCCTTTTAAATATAATAATAAAAAAGATATCTTGATGAGGAAAAAGGATATCACCTTTTCCCCCGGCTGAAGCTCTCCACCTTCTCATTTCTTAGAGGTCTTTCCTTTGACTTACACTTTGCCCTTGTTGTTTTCATTTCAACTAGAAGGGACCTAACAGGACATTTAGTCCAGTCTATACCTGAATAAGACTCCCCTCTGCAGAGATTGTTAGATAGTGGATAGAGGGCTGGACCTGGAGTCGGGAGAACCTGAGTTCAAATCCTGCCTCAGGCGTGTATTAGCTGTGTGACCGAGGCTTAATCGCTTTCTGCTCAGTTTATTCTCTAGAAAATGGGCATAATAATTGCACTTGCCTCACAAGGATCTCATGAGGATAAAATGAGATAATATATACAAAATGCTTTGTAAATCTTAAAGTGCCATATAATGTTAGCTATTATCATTACAGCATCTTGAGCAAATGGTCACCCAATCTTTACCTGAAGATTTTTAGTGAGATGAACCCACTGCTATTTTTGCAAATGTTAAAGTGTAGTATCAATTCAAACTGCTATTCCTTTCTTTCTTTCTTTCTTTCTTTCTTTCTTTCTTTCTTTCTTTCTTTCTTTCTTTCTTTCTTTCTTTCTTTCTTTCGTCCATTAAGATGGTAAGTTCCTTGAAAGCAGGGTCTCCATCTTTTTTTTAAATAAATAAATAAATAAAAAGAAAACAAAAACAACCCCACCCCCCCTCATTTCTTCACAGCTGAGCTCAAGGCTTTTCATAGCAGGCTTTGGAAATATTTATTATGTTTGTTGAGTTGAATTGACTTAAATTAAAATGTTCTTACCTGTTCCTCATTTGAGCTAGAACTTAATCATAGGTGTCTGACTCACCTCTTTGACTCATCATACTTTTCACTTCATGTTCACACATCTCCCCCTCTCCTGCTGGAGAAGTCCGAAACTCTCTGTCACCCACTTTGTAGCTGATAAACTCTGGCACATCCCCCAAGCAACATTTGCAGGCCCTTTCACTGGAAGGAATTCAGTGAATAAAGCAAGAAGGGTTATACAAAGCACAAACCACAGAAGAGAAGACTGTTCATGACTTCCCTACTATTCCTGGAACAGGGAAAATACAGCAACAACAACAACAATAATAATTTCACATGTCTATTTTTTTTTAAAGATTTAGAAAGCACTTTTTTCACAATGCCCCTGTGGCACTGGTTGTCTTAACTCGACAAGTAAGGAAACTTAACCTCATGGTGAGTAAGTGATTTGTTCATGGTGCTATAGTTACTAAGTGGTGCTCCTACTCCCAAGTGCAAGGCACATTTTACTAAATGAGAATTGAGTCCATATAATACTATAATGATGATAATGACTTCTACAACTAATGTTAATTACAAGTACATGGTAGAAACTGTGTGATTTATCACTGCAAGTTGCAAAAACAATGGCACCTAAAGAAAACAAAACCAAACAAAAAAAATATGATCAAGTGCCCAGAATTATAAACCACAAACTCATTACTCTTGTTAAACAAATCACTATCCCACAAATGTGAAACTCAAAACTCCGTTTAGAATCAAGCAACTGAGTTAGAAATAGAGCACTATCACAGATCGAAATCTATCACTTTTAATCACTTGAGCATGATAATACTGACCCACAAAAATTTAAGAACAATATTCTTAATAGATGTACCATACCAAACAGTCATAAACTGCAAATCACATGGAATAAAAACTCTCAGAATATAGAGAAAACTAGCAGAAGAAATCAAACTCAAAGGGGAACAGGAAGAAGCATATGTCATCTCTCTTGTCCTTCCTATTCGTGGAGTGGTCCCAAGAATGCTTTCAAAAAAACCTAGAAAAGAAACAAATAAAAACAATTCTAATTATATAACAAATACTTTTCAAATAAATGAGATTAATAAAACTGAAAGCAAAGTAACCATTGCATTTTTAAATAAAATGAGAATTAGTTTTTTTAACAAACTAATAAAATAACTGTTAGCCAGTCAGATTTTTTTAAACAAAGGAAAATCAGAAGATAAGTATCAAAAAGGAAAAAGGAGAATTCACAACAAAGAAGAAATCAATAAAATTGTCAGTTACATGCCCAAAAAAGCTGATAATTTTGATATAATTGATGAGTATTTTCAAGATATATAAAATACTCATTTATTCAATGACATAACAAACTATCAAAAATTCTTTTATAGAACTAAAAACATAGTAACAAAATTCATCTGGAAGAAGAAAAGCTCAAGGATATCAAGGTAATCAATGAAAAAAGAATGTGAAAGAAGATGGTCTAGCTATACCAGATTTCAAATTGTATTATAAAGCAGTAATTACCAAAACAATCTGGTACTGGCTAAGAAATGGAGTGGTGGATCAGTGGAATAGATTAGACACAAATTACATTATAGTAAATGACCATAGTAATCTAACATATACACCCAAAGATCCAAGCTTTTGGAACAAAAACTCATTATTTAACAAAAACTACTGAAGAGATTGGAAAACCATATGGCAGAAACTAGGTATAGATCAACATCTCACACCACATACCAAAATAAGGTTAAAATGGGTACATCGTTTACGCTAAAAGGTCATACTATAAGCAAATTAAGAGAGCATGGAATGGTTGATCTGTAAGATTTATGGATAAGGGAAGAATTCAGGACCAAAGAAAATATGGAGGGCATTACAAAATATAAAATAGATAATTTTGATTGTATAAAATTAGAAAGTTTTTGTACAAACAAAAGCAATGCAATCAATATTATAAGGAAAGCAGAAAACTGGGGAGAAATTTTGCAACAGGTATCTCTGATAAAAGCCTTATTTCTCAGATATGTAGAAAGCTGAGTCAAATTCATAAAAGTGAGTATACTAAGGATGATCTCAGTACTATTATTAAATTTCAAAGGATCAATAACCAAATTCACCTATGCAATGGCTTGCCAAATGGAAGACATAAAAAAAAATAACAGAATAGTGACTTGTCAGTAGACTTTCTGTCTGTACTCCATTGAACATAAATATTAGAATAAAAGGATGATGATGATGACTATGATGATGATAAATCTTCAAATCTACCTGCATGATAATTCATGTTCTCACTAAACGTAACTGACAAATGGTCAAAGGGTATGAGCAGGCAGTTTTCAGACAAAAAAAAATCAAAGCCATCTCTAGTCATATGAAAAATGCTCTGAAGGAATAATGAAACAGTAGCATGTCCCAGGAATACTGTTTTTTTTTAACCAAATTATTTATGTTCATCCTGAACTTGACATATACCAAGTAAAATGAGTATTTTCACATACAATGTAGAGCAGAAAAAGAAGATTGCATGTGAAACTGTGAATCTCTATCATAGAGACCTTGTTTTTCCTTTTAAGCATATAACATATTCAACATGCAACTTTCAAAGATGTTGTGCTTGTCTATATTTCCATCTAGCCTTCCTTCTGCTCTCTTCTGTGTATTTAATTAGAAATGTTTCAGTGACCTTTTTTTCTTTCTTTTTCTTTTCCTTACAACCCTGTTGCTATTGGGGACAGAGGAACCCCTGTAACAAATATGAATGGTCAAGCAAAACAAGCTTACACATTGACTGTGTCAAAAAATGTATGTCTTATCCTGCACTTTGAGTCTTTTACCCTTCTGTTATGCTTCTTCATCAGTCCTTTGGAATCATGATTTGCTATTACATTGACCAGAGTTCACTTAAAATTGCTTTTCTTAATAGTGTTGTTGTTATTGTAGAAATTGTTCTCCTGGTTCTGTTCACTTTACTCTGCATCCGTTCATAGGGGTCTTCTCAGGTTTCTCTAAAATGATCCCTTTCATCATTTCTTACAGCTCAGTAATAATCCATTATATTCCTATACCATTTATTTATTCAACCATTCCCCATTTGATGAGTATACCCTAAGTTTCCATTTCTTTGCTATAATAGAAAGAACTCCTATTAATATTTTTGCACATATCAGTCTTGGTATAATTCTAACCTGCTCAGTGTATAATCTTCTTAACATATTGTTATCTTTTTGCTAATGTCTCATTCAATATTTTTGTGTGTTGATATTCATTAAAGATACTGGTTTACATCTTTCTCTGATTTGTCTCCTCCTGGTTTAGGTATCAAGACTATATTTTATCCTAGAAGGAATTTGGTAGGATCTCTTCTTCTTCTTTTTTTTTTTGGCTATCTATGTAATATGGGAATCATTTTGTCTTTGAATGTTTGATATAATTCATTTGTAAATCAATCTGTTTTTTTCTTTTCTTAATTCATTTATTACTTGTTCAATTTATTTTTCTGATATTGACTTATTTCTATAGTTTTTATTTCATTAATCTGAGTATTATATATATCTCTCTATTATAACTTTATTTTTTCTATTTTTTAACATTTTTGTTTAAAGTTTTGAATTTCAAACTCTATCCCTCCTTCCCCTCCCCTCTCCCTGATATGGTAAGCAATTACATATAGGTTATACATGTGCAATTATGCAAAATATTTCCATATTAGTCATTTTGTACAAGAAGCCTCAGACAAAAGAAAAAAATGAAAGAAAAAAAGTGAAAAATAGCATGCTTCAGTCTGTTTTCAAACAATATCAGTTTTATCTCTGGAGGCAGATATTATGCTCCATCATTAGTCCTTTGGAATTGTCTTGGATCATCATATTGCTGAGAATAGCTAAGTCATTCACAGTTGACCATCTTCTAATATTGCTGTTACTGTCTACAATGTTCTCCTGGATCTGTTCAGTTCTCTATGCTTTAGTAGATGTGTTTCCAGTTTTTTTCTGAAACCATCCTGCTTGTTATTTCTTACAGCAAAATAATATTCCATTACAATCATAAACCACAGTTTGTTTAGCCATTCACCAAATGATGGGCATCCTTTTGATTTCTAATTCTTTGTCACCACAAAAAGAGGTGCTGTAAATACTTTTGTACAAATAAGTCCTTTCCCTTTCTTCTGGATGTCTTTAGGATATAGACCTAGTGGTGGTGTTGCAGACCTAGTGGTGGTATTGCTGGATCAAAGAGTATTCACATTTTTATAGCTCTTTGTGCAAAGTTCCAAAGTGCTTTCCAGAATGATTGGATCAGTTGACAACTCCATCAACAATGCATTAGTGTCCTAGTTTTCCCACATCCCCTCCAATGGCCAACATTTTCCTTTTTTTTTTGTCATATTGGCCAATCTGATAGAAGTAAGGTGGTACCTCAGAATTGTTTTAATTTGCATTTCTCTAATCAATAATAATTTAGAGCATTTTTTATATGACTAGAAATAGCTTTGATTTTTTTTTGTCTGAAAACTGCCTATTCATACCCTTTGACCATTTGTCAATTGGGGAATTACTTGTACTTCTATAAATTTGACTCAGTTTTCCATATTCTGAGAAATGGGGCTTTTATCAGAGATACCTATTGCAAAATTTTCCCCCAGTTTTCTGCTTTCCTTATAATATTGGTTGCATTGCTTTTGTTTGTGCAAAAACTTTTTAATTTTATGCAATCAAAATTATCTATTTTATATTTTGTAATGTCTTCCATATTTTCTTTGGTCCTGAATTCTTCCCTTATCCATAAATCTTAACAATCAACTATTCCATGCTCTCTTAATTTGCTTATAGTATGACCTTTTAGTGTAAACGACGTACCCATTTTAACCTTATTTTGGTATGTGGTGTGAGATGTTGGTCTATACCTAGTTTCTGTCATATGGTTTTCCAACTTTTTCAGCAGTTTTTGTTAAATAATGAGTTTTTGTTCCAAAAGCTTGGATCTTTGGGTGTATATGTATTACTATGGTCATTTACAACAGTGTAATTTGCATCTAATCTATTCCACTGATCCACCATTCTATTTCTTAGCCAGTACTAGATTGTTTTGATAATTACTAATTTATAATGCAGTTTGAGATCTGGTATAGCTAGACACCTTCTTTCACATTTTTTTCATTGACTACCTTGATATCCTTGAGCTTTTCTTCTTCCAGATGAATTTTGTTACCATGTTTTTAGTTCTATAAAATAACTTTGATAGTTTGGTATGGCATTGAATAAATGAGTATTTTATATATTTTGAAAATACTCATCAATTACATCAAAATTATCAGCTTTTTTGGGCATGTAACTGACAATTTTGTTGATTTCTTCTTTGTTGTGAATTCTCCTTTTTCCTTTTTGATACTTATCTTTTGATTTTCCTTTGTTTAAAAAAATCTGACTAGCTAACAACTATTTTATTAGTTTTAAAAAGACTAATTTATCATTTTGTTTAAAAATGCAATGGTTATTTTGCTTTCAGTTTTATTAATCTCATTTATTTGAAGAGTACCTAATTTGTTATATAATTAGAATTGTTTTTATTTGTTTCTTTTCTAGGATTTTTTTTTTGTTTCTTTCCCAAGTCATTGACTTATACTTCCTCTCTTTTACTGATGATAGAATGTAAAGGAATATTTTGCCCCTCCTCTTTGTAATAAAAGAGGTAATGAAAAAGGAACTTAACATTAATGATTCTAATTGAAGTGATTTTTCTTTTTGCAAAGCAATTGGGGTTAAGTGACTTGCCTAGGGTCACAGAGCTGGTAAGTGTCAAGTGTCTGGTCTGAGACTGGATTTGAACTTAGGTCCTCCTGACTCCACGGCTGGTGCTCTATCCACTGCACCACCTAGTTGCCTCAGCTATACCTTCTTATAGCAGAGCTACTTGCCCAACAGAAAATACGCCAGCAGGAAAAAAGCTCAGGTGAACAGCAGAGAAACATGGCCATCAAAGAAACTGTGCCCAGGCGGGGAGGAGGTGCAACATATAGACACTATAAGAAAAGAAGAGAAAGGACATTGGAACTTTGTCAGGTGGAGGTGTCAGTTGTCTTGGCCATGTGTGTTCTCCAAGTTTGTGTCTTTCTACTACTAAACTCTACATGCATTCACACTCTTCCTACTGATACTGTATGTATTTGTGAGAGAGTATACCCTAGGCTTATGGGATCATGTTTGGTAGATACTATTATTATTATACCTAAGAGAAGTAATATGTGGCGGTGGATAGAGCACAAGACACCTTGTTAGAATGGCCCAGTTTCAAGTCATGCCTCAGAAATTTATTGTGACTGTAAGCGAGTTATTTAATTTCTTTATACCTTAATTTGCCCATCTACCTAATAGGTGGACTTAATGGCTCCTAAATTTTCTTTGAGCTCTAAATCTATGACTCTATGATACTATTTCAGTAAGTGCTTTTGCTTTGAGCTAAATGTATGCCCTGGCTACCTATGAAGGATAAATACATCTATGGAGGCTCATGACCTATAGTGTTAGGACCACAGGCCAACACACCTGTGAATACCAATTGTCAGCCATCTAGATGCTCAAGATGGTATGTTAGGAGTGTCTGGACAATTTTGCCAGTGAACAGACATGTTATGATTAGGAAAAATGGCAGAGATAGTTACTCTCGTAGTCAGATGAAACACCTTGATAGACTTAATATGTTTCAGCATGCCATGAAAAGCAAGTTTCATCAATGTCTATGCAGTATCAAGATGTATATGCATATTCTACTGATATATGCTTCTGTGACATACATTTTAGTATATACTGTTATACATATATTCTTGCATTAATACATTTGCTATATTTCCATAGATGATATATATTTGTTTACTGTATATTTCACTATTATCAATGATCACATTTTGGAGGGTAAGTGCCATCCAGAAGTCCACCAGCTATGGTAGGTATAGAATCTCATGAATGACTGTTACTTTATTATCCCCATCTTATATATGAAAAAACTGAGGCTGAGGAAGGTCAAGCAACCTGCCCAGGGTCATTCAGCTAGTAAGTGCCTGAGGCTGCATTTGAACTCAGGCTTTCCTGACTCCAAGTCCAGAGCTCTTTCCTCTATAACCACCCACCAGCATCCAACTGAGTGAGAATAAGGGGCTTATATCCTATACAGGAGTAGCTAGACGCAGTGTGATACTGAATAAGGAGAAGTGAATTTGGAGTCAGAAAACCTGAGGAGGGTGGTCAGGCTAGTGAGGAGACTCAAAGTCATGTCATATGATGAACAATTAATGAAAAAGTGGGTGCTTAGCCTGGAGAAAAGAGGACTTGATAGGGACATGGTATCTGTCTTCCCATATCTTAAGGACAGGAAAGTAGAAGAGAGATTAAACTCTACTTGGCTCTAGAAGTCAGGCTTAGGAGCAAAGGGTAAAATTGCAGGAAGGCAGATTTCTG
Organism: Vombatus ursinus; assembly: GCF_900497805.2. NCBI lineage: Eukaryota > Metazoa > Chordata > Mammalia > Diprotodontia > Vombatidae > Vombatus > Vombatus ursinus. The sequence continues at coordinate 4,411,918 of NW_020954563.1, read as the reverse complement.
CTCGTTTGTTAGGAAAGACTTACACTGAGAAGTATTTGAAAATGGAACAGGTTGCTTTGTGAAGTCACCAGTTTTCCCTCAACAGGAAGTGTTCCTGGAGAGCTAGGTGACCCCTCTTAGGAGCAGCAAACAGGATTCTTACAAGGAGTGCAGAGTTGGTCCAGAGTCAATTCAATAAAATAAACATTTTTTTTAAAGTTACTGTCAATCTACAAGATTCTTCTGAGCAATTATATATGAACTAATTCATTTTATAAGCATTTGTCAAGTACCCACTTGTGTCAGACACTATGCTAAGCATTGGGGATAGGAACACAAAATAGAGATAGCCCATGCCCTCAAGAATGTTATGTTCTTCTACTGCAGTAGGGGAGACAACAAGATAAATATAAATAAATACAAAATATGTAAATACGAAATATATTCAAAGTAATTTTGAGGGGTATGCTGCTAGTAACTGTGGAGATTCAGAAAGGCCTCATACAGGAGACAGCACTGGCTGTTGTTTGTCCTCTGTTCTTGAAGAGGACCATGACATCATGGAGGTGATGACATGACATGCAAGAGAATTGGATTTAAGGGAAGGAGGGCTGTGCAAAGTCACCAGCCTCACCTTCTCCTACGGAGCCATCTGAGTCTTGGGTATGGGTGCAGCCTTGGGACAAACTACTTGTTGTCCTTTGCCTTTATCAGATATCCCAAAGGACAATGCAGAGGTGGACACAGGCAATGTAGATTTGTGGCATATTCCTAACAATGACCTATGTGTGAGAGTGGTGTAAGAGATGTGTGATTAGAACAGGGATGAATGAGTGATATTATATATGCTTAAAAGAGACTTCTCATTTGAACTTAATCCTACTAAGGAGGCTGAGAGATTGGCCTCCTTCTGTCCTCACAGAGTAGATTGGGAGGATTTATCTCTGTGTTAATTGGTGCTAGCATGAACTTTATTATCATTTTTTGTTACCAAACCTAAGTTAACCTGATGAAATTCCCTTATCTCTGGAAGCTGTCTTTTGGCAAATACTATTTTTACCTCTTGGCCAAATAACCCCAATCCCTCTGTATTAGGCCCAGCTTCTGTAATGATGGTACCTGGAAACAAAAGGGGATTTCCACACCACCAGTGAGATAAGACATTCACCTCTGAAACCTGTTCCCTATCTGTCCAAGAGCACTGTTCTTGGGAGCCTGGACCCAGGGACAGCTGCCCTCACCCTCCTGAGGCACCTTGAATCTGTTTACTCCAAGGTTACCTTTGTACCTTTGAAATGTGGCACAGGGTTTGAGGGCTTCACCAGATCATCCTGAAATGGAGGCTTCTGGCAGGCGGCCCACTGACCCTGACTCCACATCCTTCTGGACTCTCAAGGAAAGAGTCCAGAATTTCACAACTGGGCGTCTAGACAAGAAAAGGCCATTTGCTCAATGCCAGTGTGTGCTTATAGAGTGCCAGTCTCTGAGTCCTTTTCTACTTGCATAGAGTGACAGAGGCCACATTTCACAACTCACAGCAATGCTAGTGTAATTCAAGATTTTTGACAGTTAAATCTTTCCCTTTTTTTAAAGGGCAGTTTTAGCCAAAGTGATGGTATGTTCTTGTGACACTTGTTTTCAACTGTTACTAGAAACTAATATTTGAATAATGAGCTCTGTTCCCATATAGAAATTATTCTGAGAATGAACTGTACCAAATTCATTTCAGTTTACCTCAATGACATATGTAATTCAATTTAATTCAGTTCAGGTTAGTGCAATTCAATTCACTTCACTTCAATGCAATGCAATATATTTCAGTTCAGTTTGGTTCAATTCAGTTCTTCAGCTCATCTCAATATACTTTTTCAGTTTCATTAAAATGAAATCAGTTCGGTTTAATTTAATTCTATTAAATTCATATCTATTCCATCCCATCCCACCTCATCTGATTCTATCCAATTCCATGCAGTTCAGTTCAGTTCCATTCCACTGAATTAAGTTCAACTGAATTCAATTTAAATGGAACAAAAACTTTATGCTTGATAATGTGCTCAGGTTAATGGTAGAGCTTGATATTGTGCTAAGTGAGGGTAGAGAGGAGAAGAAAAAAGAAAGGGAGAATGATAATAGTAGAAGCAATGTTGGATTTATGGTCGGAAGACCTGGGTTCATATTAGAGGTAGAGAGATGGTTCAGGAGGTAGAGCACTGGGCCTGGAATCAGGAAGACCTGAGTTCCATTTATTGAGTTAGTAATTTCGGGTATTTCCCATAATTATAAACATTGACTCCTTCCATAAAGAACAGACTCCATTTTGTTTCAATCCAATTAATATTTATGAAGGGCTGTCCTATATGTTGTACATTGATTACCTTTGAACTCTCACCCTTGGGAAGACTCCAGACACGAGCCAAAACCTAAGCTTTAAATAATTTTCCCTCAAGTGTAGGCGATAAGGCTATAAAGAGCCAAAGAGTAGAGGATAAGGAACCTGTCCTTTCTTTTAGGTGGTCAAAGCTCCCCCAGGACTGAATCCAGATGGAATACTTGGGCAGAGAGCTGAGAGGGGCTCATTAGTAGAGGAGGGGGCATAACATCATTCTACATTAGTGTAAATGTGCTTAACAAGCTTAACCACAGTTCTTAGGATTATCTCAGTTAAGACTCTGGATGGGCAAGTCACTTCTCCTTTCTGTAACTCAGTTTCCTTGACTATAAAATAAAGTTAACAATGCTTAACAACAGTCTTATAGAATTGTTGGGAGGAAAGAGTTTTCCAAACCTTAAAGTGATCTAGAAACAGGAGATGTTTTGATATCACATGCTTTTTAGACTCTGTTTTGATCATTTCTTGAGCAATACCCTCAGCTCTGGAAAATGGTCAGAGGAAGGCTAGCCCCATGCTGGCACCTGTCTTTCCTGGAGGTCCTCAAACCAAAGATGGGGCCCATGTTCATTTTCCTGCCCAACCCTGGAGCTGGCAGAGGAAGGGAAAGGGATGAAAAATATTCCCTGTTTTATCCTTTCCCGAGCATTTAAAAAGCAGTAATAAATAGATGATAGCCTTGGAGGTGTGATTTATTTGTTTTATGAATCACAGAAGGGCCCATAACTCATGGGAGATTAAGGCTGAAGTAAGTTGTATGACTCTTGCATTACAAGTTGAGATTAATGTCTTATCACATGAGACACCATCATTAACCCATCCCTCTTGCAGTTAGTTTAATGGCAGTGACAGAAGAATTGACTTTTAACATTAAAAAAAATGTTCTTGGTTTCTGTTTGGCTCTGATTCTAACCAAACAAAAGCTTGCATGGTTATGATAGCTGGGTCAGGGGTTTTGAGTGGGCAGGGTTACTCAGGCCCTGGAGTGGAATAGTTTGGCCGGTTTATTTTATTGATGAGGGGAGGGGTATTATGTGGAATGCTTGGGCTTCCTTCATCTGATCTGAACTGAGAGAGGACCTCTGGGAAGGCAGAACCTTTCTTTCTGCTCTCAGTGATACTTTTAAAAAAAGTTTTATTGATACCTTTATTTTTAAATTTCAATCATTTCTGAAAATCACTTCCCAACCTATTCACAATTAAACTCTAACTCATAACAAAGTAAAAAAGTTAAGGAAAAATGAGTTAAGTGGTTTGATATTCACAAATAAGTATGCAGTATTCTGCCATAGTAACCCCTACTTTCCCTTTGGGGAAGAATGAGGCATATTTCATCATCTGTTCTCAGGGACTGTTATTGGGTTTCTAATTGCTCAGCATTTGGCTTTCTTTCTATGCTCTTTTTAATTTATATTCTTGTAGTCATAATGTGTGTTATTCTTTTGGTCTTATTGATTTCACTCTTTCAGAGATACTTCTGAGAGAAATGACCATTCAAGGTGCTGTGATGTGGGAGTCTCCAAACCAGACTTTCCATGGGAAGGTTAGAATTCAGGGAAAAAGCATCCTTCAAGCCTTCAGTCTAATGTGTTGCTGGGATCTGAAGGCCCATTCAGTGTTGGACACTGCCGTGAAGGGAACTGGAAATAAAACCAGACATATGATCCATCCCCCTCCTGAAATCTTTACAAAACCATAGTGGGTATGGACCCACTAGGGAATCCTACAGGCAGTTCTGCTCCCTACTCCTGTTATGCCATAGAAGGGAGAGAAGCAGCAGGATGTAGTAGTGCAAGCCTTTTTGGGAAGGCTGAGGCTGAGGTTGGAAGATCATTTGAGTTCTGGGATTTTGAACTATAGTATGGCTAAAACCAATTGAGTCTCCACACTTAATAGAGGAGCTAAGTGGATAGAGTGCTCACTTGAGGTCAGGAAAAGCTGAGTACAAATCCAGCTTCAGACACTTACTAGCTGTGTGATCCTGGAGAAGTCATTTAACCATGTTTCCTCATCTGTAAAATGAGCTGGAGATGAAAATGGCAAACCACTCTAGCATTTTTGCCAATAAGACCTTAAATAGTGTCTGAAATGACTAGACAACAGCAACACACCAAATATGGCACCAATAGAATGAACCACCAGGAGTAGAGGACTACCAGACTGTCTAAGGAGAGATGAAGTGGCCTAGTTCAGAAAAACAGAGTTGATTAATGCTGATCAATATTGGGATTGGGTCTGTGAGTGGTCACTATACTTCCAGCTTGGGTGAGAGGGATACCCAGGCTCAGGAAGAAAAAAAAAATTAATCAAATAAATCTGTCAAGGCAAGATGGTGCCAGTTTGTGGAAGGCCTTGAATGCCAGGTAGAGTACTTTGGACTTTGCTCAATATATAACAGGGTGTCATTAACTATTTTTTAACTGAGGAGTAATATGATTTGTATTTGGAGTAAAAAAAAACCCTTATATTCATATCCCAATTCTGTTAATTACCATCGTATGACTTTTACTAAGTTACTTTTCTTAAATCCTCAGCTTCCAAATTTGTGAAATGATGGGGTTGGACTAGATATTCTCCAGGGTCCTTTCCAACCCTAAATCCTGCAATTCTAAAATGGAACTGGAGGAGGTCCTGAAGATGATGAAACAGAAGACAGAGGTGGGAGCATAGCGAGGAGGAGGGATGAGGAAGAAGTGAGGAGGGCATGGAATGGGGGAGGACATTCCACTTAGATCAGATCCATAAGGTTAGCAGATCTAGTTTGCCTCCTGAATCATCTAGTCTGGTTGTTTATATGACTCAACTTGACCAGATCTTCAACAGAGGGAAAATCAACAGCCCTTGAATCAAACAGAGTCAGAAGTATAATAGATGTTTGGGGTACTTCCCCTGCCCTCTCCCCCCATAACTATGTCAACTGTAGGGGTTCCTAGATATTCTTTGTCCATAATTTTTGTGTTTCTGTGTGTGTCTCTCTAATTTTTGTTTTCCTTCATTGGATGATTCAGCCAATCCTTCTCAACAACGTTGTTAAGGTGAGCAAGCATATGTTTGCTGGAAGCCTATTGTTTTTGTGGTCCTGTGCTGAGTTCTGGGGACACATGGATGCATGAGACACAGTCCTTGCTCTCCATGTGTTCACAGTCCATAAGGAGAGAAACAACACACAAATAAACGGGTAACTAACAACACATAATCATGAGTGCAAAGTGCCAAACAAGGAGGACAAGTAGGCATGCCATCAGAGGGGCAGTTCAAATCTAGCCTCAAACATTTACTAGCTGTGTGACCCTGAGCAAATAATTTCATTTACATTTGCCTCAGTTTCCTCATCTATAAAATGGGGATAATAATAGCACCTACCCCCTTAGGGTTGTTGTGAGGATCAAATGAGATAATAATTGTAAGGTGCTTAACACAATGCTTGGCACATAGTAAGTGCTATATAAATATTAACATTATTATTATTATTATTATTATTATTCGTAGTAGTAGTAGTGATGGTGGTAGTGTTGGTGGTGGTGATGGTGGTAGTAAAAGGATCAAAGGACTTGGTGTCAGAAGTCCAAGGTTCACATCCCAGCTCTGCCACTACCTAGTACTGTGACCTTGGGCAAACTGCTTCACATCATCATCATTATTAACACTTATGTAACATTTTAAGCTTTACAAAGTTCTCTTTATATGGTATCTTATTTAATCTTCACAACAACCCTGGGAGCTAGGTGCTACTATTATCATCCTAATTTTATAGATGAGGAAACCGAGTTAAACACAGATGAAGTGACTTGTCCAGAATCATAAAGTTACCATCCGAGGCAGAGCTTAAACTCATGCTTTCCTGACTCTCTGAGTCTCAGTTTCCTCAACTGTAAAAGAGAGAATAGTTACTCAATATTCAATGAGCATTTATTAAGCACTTATTATATATCAGACACTGTGCAAAATGCTGGGAATATAAAGAAATGCAAAAATACTCTCTTTGCTCTCAGGGAGCTCACAATCTAATGGGGGAGACAAACATGAAAATGATTAGGTATATGTAAGAAATATATGGAGATATGCTCAAAAGGAAGCTGCAGTAGTTCAGTGAACCAGGAAATGCTTCCTACAGCAGGGGAGACTTGTGGCTTACAGGAAGCCAGGGGAGCTAAGAGGTAGTACTGAGGAGGGGTGGAGGGTTCTGAGCACGAGGGGCAGCAATCACAAAGGTGTGGAGGCAAGAGATGTAGTGTTATAAGAAGAATAACAAGAAAGCCAGTGTGGTTGGATCATAGAGTTCGTGGAGTTCAATAAAGTGTAAGAAGATAGGAAAGGTAAGAAGAGGTCAGTCTGTAAAGAGCTTTTAAATGCCCCAAAGAGGACTTTGTATTTCATCCTGGAGGGAACAAGGGATTTATTAAGTAAGATGGAGGTGGGGGTGAGTTGACACAGGCAGACCTTTACTTTAAATAAATCACTTTGGTAGGCTAGTGGAAGATAGATAATCATGAGTGGAAAGTGCCAAATAAGGGGTATGGCAGCAATGCCATCCTGGTGTTAGTAGAAGGACCATAAAACTTGATGTCAGAAGATTGGGATTCATATCCCAGTCCTACATTTCCCTAACTTGATGACCTTAGGCAAGGCATTTAACATCATAATCATCATCACTGACATTTATATAACCCTCCAAGCTTTACAAAGTGCTTTAAAACATGATATTTCATTTAATATTCACAACAAACCCAGGAGACATGAGGCAGGGCAGTCAATTACAAATCTATTGTGATAGTCCAGGTGACAGGTATTGTCCATCCTTGGTTTTCAAAGAGGACCAATAGTATCACAGGGTGAAGTCTTGGCTTACATTAAATTGGATTTAACTGAGGCAGAGCTGCACAAAGTCATCAACCTCATTTTCTCTTCTAGAGTCATCAAAGTCCAATGGCAAGGCAAAAGTCAGGATGACTGGTGATGACCTGGGATGCAGTGGATGACCTTGGTGTCTTTGATGTCTGACCAAGTGCTAAGTGCTCCACTCCTACCTTCATGGCCATTGGAATGAATTGTTCTCATTTGTCCATTACTCTAGGGGAAGTCTTCACATGCTTGGGATAGACATTTTCCTAACTCACTGAGGGGTCTGAGGCCTGTCATTTACCCTTCACCTGGTTTAGCTTATCTGCCAAGACAGTATATTGTGTTATGGCTGCTGCACATGCTACAGCTTCTTGGAGCCACAGGGAAGAGTTGGGTGAAGGTGGACACCAAAGGCAGATGAGTAGCCCTGAGAAGAGATTGGCAAGCGCTCACACCAGAGGTGCTAGTCCCCCCCGCACACCACAAGGTATGAAGTGACAGGTGATGAGGACCTGAAGTAAGGAGGTAGATGTGTCCGTGGAAAGAAAGGGGCAAATATGAAAGATGTGAAGATGGAGATGAACCAGAGATTGCATATATGGAGTGAATGAATATGAAGTTTTGAGGATGACAATGAAGTTTCCAGCCAAGGTAACTAGAAAGGTGGTGGTCTTTTCAACAGTAATAGAAAAGTTTAGAAGAAAGGAGGATTTGGGGTGAGAGAATGAATCTATTTTGGATATATTGAATTTGAGATGACTATGAGACATTCAGCTTGAGATAGGTCAAAGGCAATTGTTGATGAAGGAACTGGAGCTCAGGGGAGAGACTAGGACTGGATATAGAAATCTAGAACTTATATGCATAGAAAAAAATAAATTAATCCATGGGAACTAAGGAGAACATCAAATAAGATGGTATACAGGGAAAAGAGAAGAGATCCCAGGACAGAACCTTGGGTAACATCCATGGTTAGTGGACATGACATGGATAAAGATACAGCAAAGGAGCCTGAAATGGAATTATCATTTAGGTGGGAGGAGAACCAGGAGAGAGCAGTGTTACTAAAAACCAAGAAGGGATCGATTATTTAGGAGGAGAAGGTGATATTATTAAATGCTACGAGAGCTCAAGAAGAATGAAGATTGGGCAAAAGTCATTAGATTCGTCAAGTAAGAAGTCATTGGTAGTTTTGTAGGGAGTAAATCCAGTTGAATAAAGAGGTCAGAAACCAGATGACAGAATGTTAAAAAGAGTGATAGGAGAAGTAGAGGTTTCTAGTATAGATAGCTTTTTCAAAGAAGGGGAAAAGAAATTAGGACAATCCAGTCATTGGGATAGTCAGATAAATTGAAGATTTTTAAGTATTGGGGAGACATGGGGATGCTTATAGGCAGCAAAGCAAGAGCCTGCAGATAGGTAGAAATTGAATATTAGAGAGAGCGAAAAGTGTAAATAATAGCAGAGGCAATCTGCTAGACAATATGGGAGGGAATGAAATCAAGGATTCCTGACAAAGGATTGACTGTTGGCAAGGAGAAGGGCCACTGCTTCATTCAAGACAGGGATGAAGAAGAAGACAGTAGGGGAAGACATGTGAGTCATATGAGATGACAATGAAGAGATAAGAAGGAGCTCTTGGTGAATGGCCTTGATTTTTTTTTTTTTAATGTGAGGCAAGGTCCTCAGTCAAATGGGTTGGGGGAGGGGGTGGCCTAGGAAGCTTGAGGATCAATGAAAAGATTCAGAACAATTGTTGTAGAGAGTGAATTACTGAGTCTATATATTAGCACTTATTCTATTTCATAGATTTGTGGTTAGGAACATGTGTTGATTTATTATCATCAGACTTAAAGGGAGGAAAAAATCTCAGTGGGCTAAGGCAGCCAAGGAAGGCTCCAGAGAGCAACTGAGCCTGGAATAAGAGGAAAGACTTAGGTAAGTAGGGGGGCTGCTGCTCTAGCCAAAGCATGCAGGTGGGAAAAAGCATGATGTAGATGGGTATGAGGAGAGGAGTATGATTGGAATTGAAGGTTTCCTTACTCACCCACTTCCACCAGAGCCATCCTTAGTAGACAAAGAATGAAGACAATCAAGTCCCTGGGGAATCAGGCAATAGTCGTTGAGTCGTAACTCAGGGTTTATGCTGAAGAAGCCTGAAAATCATGGACACATAGGCTCATAAAGTTTTAGCTGAAACTGACCTTAGAGGACATCAAGTCTGATCCCTACTCCCACCTCCATTTTGCAAGTGAGGAAACTGAGGCAAAGAAAGGTTAAAGAACTTGTCCGGCATCACAAACTAGTCATCCACTTCAAATCTTCTCATCTATGCTCGAACCTCCTATACCATCCCTTACCCCAACCCACTGTACTCAGGACCTCCCCTTCCATTTCATCAAAAAAAAAAAATTAGGTCATTACCAGGAGCTCTTTCTTATTTCTTCATCATTATCCCACATGACTCAGAAGCAGAACTGCAATTCAATTCATCCTGACATTCAATTCAGCCCAGTCCCATAACCCACACAGACATGCTGTCTTTCCAATGTAACTAACCTCCAAATATCAGTCACTCATCCAACCACCATTTATTAAGGCAATGCAAAGGAAGGACTTACTCTCCTTTGTTATCCACCCATGTCTTTCATTCCCTCCCAAATTACCTTTCTGTACCTTTTATTGAATTTTGAGACTGCTCTAGAGAATCAGCAATCATTTTCAAAACAATCTCTTAGGATAACAGATTTAGCTGGAAAGGACCTCAGGGGCCATGAAGGCAAATGCTTTAACTTTAAATATGAGAAAACTACCCCCCCCCCAAGTTAAATCAATTGCTCAGAGTCATATAGCTAATATATATATATATATGTATGCATATATATATATTTCTGAATTGGTATTTAACCCCACATTAAGTCCAATCCTCTGTCCACCACACTGTGCTGTTTCTCACCCTCATTCAAGTTGTTAAGGGGAAGGTCTATGATCTTATGATCCCCTATTACCACTTAGGGATCATATGGTTACAGATTTTGGGATACTCTTTCAACAGTCAAAGTGCCCCCACAGGAGGAGTACACCAGAGTGTTCTCAAATGGCTCATGAGAGCCAATTGTTAAATTTTCAGTGTGAGCATTTTCATGTTGGAAATTGGCAAACACTACAAATCAAGGAAGCTAGATGGAGCAGTTGGTAGAATGCTGGGCTTGGAGTCAGGAAGACTCCTCTTCCTGAGTTGAAATTTGGCCTCAGACACTTAGCAGTTGTGTTATGCTGGGCAAGTCACTTAATCCTGTTTGCCTCAGTTTCCTCATCTATAAAATGAACTGAAGAAGGAAATGACGTACCACTCCAGTGTCTTTGCCAAGAAAACCCCTAATGGGGGTCATGAAGAGTCAGAGAGGACTGAACCATAACAACAACTAATCAGGGCTTGTCTTATTGTTTTCTTGATTGTCTAGATTTAAGAAAGTCTACACGTGGAGAAAATGTTTATAACATAGACTAAACTTAAAAGTGTGCTGTATGTTTTCAGTAAGCCAGTCTTTAAGTATTTACTGGAATACTGCTGCCCCACACCCTACACTTAGGAGTGGATGGCCTCACTCCCAATTTCACTTTGAAGATATCAACCAGCTGTCTTGATTTTCCTATGATCTGCTTTTCTATGCTTTAAACTTTTTCATCATTGTCACCTTCTGGTGAAGAAGAGACAGGCTTGATCAAGTAAATCCTCCCACCTCTACCCTTGATTCCATTCTCTGTGACCTCTGGGACCTACTTCCAGCAATACTCCTCTTTGTCTTAGGAATCTTCAGTATTTCCCTTGTCAGACATTCCTTTCCAGATGTCTACACGTGTAGTCAGGATTTTTCTTGATCTTTTTTTTTTCTTTTTTTGCTGTTTTGGTGAGGCAATGAGGTTAAATGACTTGCCCAGGATCATCACACAACTAGTAAGTGTCAAGTGTCTGAGGCTGGATTTGAACTCAGGTCCTCCTGACTCCAAGCCAGAGCACTATCCACTGCACCACCTAGCTGCCCCTCTTGATCTTTCTATACCACCTAGCTACTGACACAACTTTCTGCTTCACTTCATCACTACATTTGAAAAATGTTGCATACATTTGATGATTCCAGTTTCTCAATAGCCAATATTTCTGTAACCACACCCAGTCAGGCTTTGACCCCTCCACTGTACTGAAACTTTTTCCCCTAAACTAACAATGACTTCTTCATTGAGAAAAGGGGAAATAGGATCATAGGAGCATAGATTTAGAGCTGAAAGAAACTTCAGAGTGCTGAACACAGAATTTAAAAACACAGCAGAATAGGAAAAATTGAATATGCATTGGAGTGTCTTCCCAAAGATGTAGAAGCTCTGAGAAAGAAAATAACAGCTTTGGGACACAGAAACCAAAGTGGAAGAAATTTTGCCAGAAGTAAAAGGCAATAATATTAAAAAAGAATTCTCTATCAGTCAAAGAAAAAGATGTTTTTATTTTTTAGGATAATATTTTCCCCAATTACATGTAAAACTATTGTTTTACATTTTTTAGGTTTTCAGTTACAAATTCTATCCCTCCCTACTTCCCCTCCCCCTTTCCTGAGACAGTAAGCAATCTGATGTAGGTTATACATGTACAATCATGTAAACCATACTTCCATATTAGTCATTTTATTGGAAGAAAACTCAAACCAAAAAAGAAAAAAAAGAGAGGAAAGAAAGAAGGAGAAAAGGAAGGAAGGAAGAAAGGAAGGAAGGAAGGAAGGAAGGAAGGAAGAAAGGAAGGAAGAAAAAAAGGAGAAAAATAGTATGCTTTCATGCGTATTCAGATGCCATCAGTTCTTTCTCTGGAGGCGTTTATCATTTTTCATCATGAGTCCTTTGGGAATATCTTGCATCATTGTATTGCTGAGAATAGGTAAGTCACTTACAGTTGATCATTGTACACCATTGCAGTTACTGTGTACAATATTCTCCTGGTTCTGTTCTCTTCACTCTATATCAGCTCATGCAAGTCTTTCCAGGTTAAAAAAAAAAAAAAGATTTTTGAAGAATTGCAAGCTCATAAAATATCATTTGTTTGTTTTTTGTTTTGCTTTGTTTTTTGTTTTTAGGCAATTGGGGTTAAGTGACTTGCCCAAGGTCACACAGCTAGTAAGTGACAAGTGTTTGGTCTGAGACCGGATTTGAGCTCAGGTCCTCCTGACTTCAGTGCCAGTGCTGTATCCACCTAGCTGCCCCCCATAAAATATCATTTGAAAACATTCCTCAAATCACCAATGGTAAGAAAAAACAAGTCTGAGACTTTGTTTTATACTATGAAAACTGGCAAAGATGATTAAAAAAAGGAGAAATATATGTTGGAGAGGCCATGAGAGGACTAGTACAGTAATGTATTTTTGGTAGAGACCCGTCAATTGGTCCAACTGTTCTGAATATTAATTTGTAATTATGTAAGAAAACTTTTGACACGGTTATTCCACTACTCATTGTATAACCTAAGTGGCCCTGATTTTGAATCGTGGGGGCACCAGGACAGTAAGAGGCAGAGCAAAGTAGCAAAAAATACTTTTTTTGAATGGGAATAGGTTATTTCCAATGGCAGGGAGAAACCCTGGCAACAATCCTGCCAAACTGCGGCCTGTAGGGTAACCTTCTGTCATTGCTGGTCTTATCCAAATAGAGGTTTCAAAAAGTCTAATGAAGGCAATTCCCTAAAGTTGTCCTAAGTCTGCAACCTAAAGAGTCAGTCACAGTAAATTTCCACTCAGTTAATACAGGTTACGAGGTTCCACTCTCCAGCAAGGTTCAAGCTGTGGTTGCTAGCTGGCTCTAGAAGTTGATGCATATCATTCTGCTGGCTGGGTTCAGACACTGGTCACTACTATAGCTAAAGCCAAGAGTCCTGGTCTTCACCCTGTCTTTCCATAGAAACTTTTCTACAAATTCACTGTCTCCTGTATCAAGGGAGTAATAAAACAAACAAAAAAAAAAAACAGAAGCAGAAGTTAATGTACACCCATATTCTTAGTAGTATTTTTGGTGGTAGCAACCATATAGAAACAAAATAGGTGCTGATCTATCACGGAATGGCTAAAAAGAATCAGTAACAAAAAAATAAAACCCAGCCAAACTTACGATATTTGAATACGATGAAATATTTTGTATAGTGAGAAATGATGAATATGAGGGATTCAGAGAAACACAAGAAAATAGCTACAAATTGATGCAGAATGACATAAGAAGCAAAGAACAACATACTAACAATGATGCATATGGAAAAATAATTAAGGGAAATCTGAACTTTGAGTAACTGGATGACCAGTGAAGAGTTTAGAAAAGTCTCAGAAATTAGAAATTGAACACACTTCCCACCTCACAGTTGAGAGGCAGAGGACTACCAGGGCAGAATGCTGTATACATTGTCATATATGGTCATTGTACTGGGTGTTTTGGCTTAATTATGAAATAGGTTCCTCTGCCTCTTTTCCCCTCAGTCTCTTTACTTCTCTTCAGATTGACTTCTGACCTCATCATTCAACCAAAATTGCTCTCTCCAAAGTTACTGATGATCTCTTAATTGCCAAATCCATGGCCTTTTAAAATTCTGATCCTTCTTGACCCCTTTTCAGCCTTCAATCACCTCTTCTCTTTGAAACCCTATTCCCTCTAGGTTTCCATGTCACTCCTCTACCTTGGTCTTTCTCTTACTTGTCTGATCGTTCATTTTTTGTGTCCTCTGATAGTTCTTCATCCAGGTCATACTGCTTGGAGTACTCCACCTCCTGGCTTCTCTAGCTTTCTTCATGTCCCAGCTAAAATCCCTTCTGTTATGAGAAACCTTTCCTAAGTCCTCTTAATGCTAATGCTTTTCTTCTATTATTTATCTCCAATAGATCCTATATAAATCTTGATAACAGTAATAGCATTTATATAGTGCCTACTATGTGACAGGCAGAGTCAGGGCTAAAGATCAAGGTCTCTTGGTCTTTTCCATTGTCCCATGACATTCCTTGATTAGAGAATAAAAGAACTGTAGCAGAGAATGGTGGAAAGAAAGGAAGGAAGCATTTATGAAATGCCTACTTTGTGCCAGGCACTGTGCTAAGTGCTTTCACAAATACTATCTCATATGTAATCATCATAACACCCCTGGGAGGTGAGTGCTATTATTATCTGCATTTTACAGATTAGGAAGCTAAGGCAAACAGAGGTTAAATGACTTCCCCAAGGTCAAACAACTAGCAAGTGTCTGAGAATAGATCTGAACTCAGGTCTCTTGACTTTGGGCCCAGTGCTCTATCCACTGTACCACTGTTGTTGTTTGCAGGATGTCTTCCCCAGTGAATTGTGAGCTCCTTGAAAACAGGCCCTTTTTGACTTTCTTTGCATCCTCAGCTCTTAGTACAATGCCTGGCACATGGCAGTTGCTTAATAAATGCTTATTGACTGCTTTCTTATAAAAGAGTTCAGTAGGTGGTTGTAGTGGAGGGTAGTAGGAAAGAAAGGATATTTTAAAATCCAGAAATGACTGTGATATAAAGGCAAACAGCATCACTAGAATGTTTTTCAGTCATATCCTGTTCTTCACTACCCCATTTGGGGTTTTCTTGGCAAAGATACTGGAATGGTTTGCCATTTCCTTCTCCAGTTCATTTTATAGATGAAGAAACTGAGTCAAATAGGGTTAAGGGACTTGGCCAGGGCCACACAGCTATTAAGTGTCTGAGACCAGATTTGAATTCAGGAAGATGAATCTTTTTGACTCCAGGCCTGGCACTGTATTCACTATATTACCTAACAGCCCTCAATAAAATGTATATAGCTTAAAAAAATTACCTCAGAAGAACCATGATTGCATATGTGTGCATAGGTGTGCTTCTTCTCCCAACTACCCAAATATAGATGATAACCCCTTCACATTTTAGTAGACAGGTCAATATCCCCACACCAACAAAGATATGCAAGAGTCCAGGGACCGTGGACTTTTCCCAGCTTCTATAAATCTGGGACAAGGGTTGAAAGTTGAAGGTTGGAGCATAGAATCATGGGATCATAGATTTAGAACTGAGATATATCTTAGAGGTCATCCAGTTCAGCCTCCTTATTCTACAGAAGAGGAAGTCAAGGTCCTCAGCTCTCATGGCAAAAAAAGAAAAGAAAATGAAAAAATCCTCCCCTCTAGGGCAACCTTCTGGTGAATGAGTCTCTTTGAATAGACCTAGCAGTTCTTGGAAAACAGACACTGACACAGCCATTGGACTAGGGTTCTAAGTCTTTCCAAATCACTAGGACCTGCTGGAGTTCGTGTCTTACTGACAGCTTTCTAGAGCCCAGGATTAAGTACACAATGTGCTCAGGCATGGGAGCAGGACTTTTTATTTATTTATTTTTTAAAGTTTATTGAGTCTTTTGTTTTAAATCATATACAGAATATACCTCTTCCTCCTTTACCTCACTAAGCCTTTCCTTGTGGCAAAGAAAAATAGTTAAGAAAAAAATCAACAGCACAGGGACCAAGTCTGACGCTGTACAAAATATTCCACACCCATAATCCCTCCCACCCTTCCAAAGAAAGGAGGGAGGTGCATTTACTCATTTTCTTCCTGAGGCTAAGATTGGTAATTATAATTATAATATTGCATAATATTTGGCTTTGTTTGATCATTCTTTCCATATGTATTGTCATTAACTTGTCTACTGTTTCCCTGGTTCTGCTTACTTCATTCTGCATCAGTCTATATGAGTCTTCCCATGTTCCTTTGAATTCTTTATATTTGCTGTGTTTTTTTATGGTGCTTTTTAATGCTTTTTTTATCTGAGGGTACTTTTAAAATACATAATATTTCCCCCAATTATATGTTAAAACATTTTTTTTAACATTTGGGTTGTCTGTTAAGTTTTGAGTTCCAAATTCTATTTCTTCTCCCCTCCCTGAGACATTAAGCAATCAGATATAGGTTATACATGTGCAATCATGTAAAACATTTCCATATTAGTCATTTTGTGCAAGAAGACTTGAATTAAAAAAAATAAAGAAAATGAAAAATAGCACGCTTCAGTCTGTAGTCAATCAATATCAGTTCTTTCTCTGGAGGCCGATAGTATGCTTCATCATTAGTTCTTTGGGATTGTCTTAGATCATTGTATTGCTAAGAATAGCTAAGTCATTTACAATTCTTCATTGTACAATTTTTCTATTACTGTGTACATTTTCCTGGTTCTGCTCCCTTCACTTTGCATCAGTTCATGTAAATTTTTTCCTGGATTTTTTGAAATCTTTCTTCTCTTCATTTCTTATAGCACAAAAGTATTCCATCACAATCAGATACCACAACTTGTTCAGCCATTCTCCAATTGATGGGCATCCTCTTGATTTCCAATTCTTAGCCATCAAAAAGAGAGCTGCTATAAATATTTTTGTACAAATAGGTCTTTCTCCTCTCTCCCTTTTTTTGTATGTCTTTGGGATATAGACCTAACAGTGATATCATTAGATCAAAGGGTATGCACAGTTTTATAGCCCTTTGGGCAGTTAATGCTGTTTTTTATGTTTTTTTTTTATTCCATTACATTTGTATATCACAATTTGTTTGGCTGTGCCTTAGTTATTGGGCACCCACTAGTTCTTTACAAGTACAAAAGGGCTACAATGGACATTTTAGTTATAGGGCTTTTGTCTCTGTCCTTGACTTCCTCAGGCTATGAATGTACCCAAAAGTAGGATCTCTGAGTCAAAAGAATGATTACTCTTCTTATCTTATTCCAGATTGTTTTTCAGGATGGCTATACCATTTCCTAGCTCCACAGACAGTTTAACTTTGTGCCTGCTTTCCTGCAGTCCCTATAATGATGATAATGTTAATAATAATAATAACAATAATGATGATAAAAACAATATTGTTTATATAGCACTTTAAGGTTAGCAAAACTCTTTACACATGTCATCTCATTTGAGCCTTACAACAATCCGTGAGGTAGGTGGTATTATTATCCTCAATTTATTGATGAGAAAACTGGACTGAGAAAGGTCAGGTGCCTTACCAGGGCCACACAACTAAGAAGTGTCCTAGGCAAGACTTGTATTCAGATCTTTCTGACTCAAGTTCTGTGCTCTGTCCATTATACCACTCCAAGGGCAGATTTTTGTGGGGGAGCCTCAGAAAGAGTATTTTCAGCTACGAAGGACACCTTTCAATCTCTTACATGGAAATGGTATACATTTCCAAATGATAAACTTTTGCTGATGTCCTTCATTACTGTCCAGTATTAGTGGAAAGAGTTCTGATCCTGGTACCCCTATAAAATGCTTTCATTGTATGATGCAAGGGATTCTGAATCATTTGATGCCAAGTCATCTCTTCCCTCCTCCCTCCATCTCCCCTGTTACCCTGATTATCCAACATATCTTTTGTCAGACTGGCTCTACTCATTCTCAGTTGTGGTCAGTGATTTTTTTTTTGGTGGATTAAAACAAACTCTAGGGAAAAAAAGGAGGGGGAGAGGAAGAGAAGAAAAGAAGTTTTTCCTGGGGAGATCAAAGAGACAGCATAACATGAAAGCGATCTTATAAAACTATATATTTGAAGCAAAACAACAAAGGCCCAGCCCTTGAGCAATATCCATATGGGAGAGTCATTTGAGCCAAGCCTCAGGGGTGCTGAACTGTAAAGTTCCCGAAGGAGATAGGAATTTGGTGACATTGTGCATTAAAGGCAGGCTGAATAAAAGTGGGGCCTTGTTCTGGAATGCCGTGTGGAGACATAGGAGCCCTCTGGTGAAAAGAGCCTGGACAAATCTCTGTAGGCCTGAGACAGGTGGGGAGCAAGGGGTGACCCAACATTCTGTCTCCAGGTGTGTAGGCCTCAGAATGCCTATTGTAACCTTTTGCACTACAGTTATCATCAAACTGTTTAAAGCCACCCCATTTTCCCCTTTGCTTTTGGTTAAAGGCCTGGTCTTGTGGTCTTCCAGATGTGTGAGAAGTCCTTTCCCTCAGGACCAGCTTTTGGGGGAGAGGGATGCGAGACATGGAGGTGGTAAAGCATGGTGGAAAGAGTACTGGATTTGGGGTACATGGAATGGAATCTCTGCTATATATTTATTACTATCTGTATCAACCTTAGGCAAGTAACTTAAGTAGTTAGGTAACACAGTGGATGGACCGTAGTGCCTTGAATCACGATGACCTGAGCTTAAATCCAGCCTCACACCCTTACTAACTGTGTGGCCTTGAGCAAATCAACCTCTGTTTGCCTCAGCTTCCTCATCTATAAAATGGGGATAATAATAGTGCCTACCACACAGGGTTGTTGTAAGGATCAAATAAAGATAATAATTGTAAAGCACTTAGCACAGTGCCTGGCACATAGTAGGCATAATATAAATGTTAGCTATTATTATTATTATCACTTCATCTTTCAGCTTTTTCATATATATAAGAAGGGGGTTGAGCTAGATGACCATTGAAGTCCATTTCAAGCCTAAATCTATTATCCCATGATTCTTATGCTTCAGCCTCCAACTTTCAACCCTTGTCCCAGATTTTCAGAGACTGGGAAAAGTCCATGTTCCCTGGGATCTTGTGTATGTCATTGCTGCTGTGGGAATGTTGAACTGTTGTACGTGACCTGCAGCAATCTTCTGAGGCCAGCCAAGAACCCAGGTCTTCCCCATGGTAGCCTTGTTCATATCCTTTTTTCAATATTGGTCTTAGTGAGTAGGCAAGTACTTATGTGAGGTGGTCCCAGGAGACTTATCTGCTTAAAATCCATTTAAGGGGCTGTAACATTTTATTCCGTGATAAGAGATCTAGTTGGAAATAGAATCTCTGTTGGGAGAGGGAATAATGACTCAAACTTTCATTAAGGTGCAAATGACTAATTCCAGAATTAGTCATGGGTTTGGAATCACAAAATCTCATAAATAAAAAGGACTTCAGATGTCATCTGGTCGAATTTGTACTGGAACTGGAAATCCCCTACCACATAAAAAAGTGGTCATTCAGCCTTCGTGTGGAGAACTCTAGTGATGGGCAGGTAGGACAATAATAAGCACAGTAGATTTGAAATCAGAGGGCTACGGTTCAAAACCCAGTTCTTTGACTTGCTCCCTATGTGATCTTGGGTACATTGTTCTTTGGGTCTCAGTTCCCTAATCTGTAAAATGGACAAGTTAGACTCACTGACCTCTAAGGTCCTTTCCAGTTCTAATTTGAAGACCTTTTGACCTCTGACATACTATGATTCATTTGTATCTATAGACACAGTTTTTTAGGTGGTATGGACAGCCAAATATCCTCAAGGGGAACAAGATAAGTGGCAAAACTGAGTTCATTTTATCAATGTAAAACAGCCTAATAATCTAGATCCTCAAATATATACTTTTCCCCCCTCCTGATTTAACTGGCTCATTGCCACTGCTGATTGAATATTAATAATAAGCAAGAGAAGAATAGACCTTCACCTCTGCCAGTTCTGTTCATTACAAAATGACAACGGGCATTAGAAAAGCATGGATAGACTTACATGAAATAATAAAGAGTAAAATGAGCAGAACCAAGAGAACATCATATACAGTAATAACAATATTGTTTTAAAAACAACTCTGAATGAATGTCATTTTGACTATTATAAATATCCAGATTAACTACAAAAGACCTATGAAGGGAGACACTATCTACATTCAGAGAAAGAACTGATAGATAGAAGTATGTGTAGAAGGGTTTTGCATACACACACACACACACACACACAATTGTGTCTAATGGTAGCTGTCTCTAGGATGGGGGAGAGAAGGAAGAAAAAAAGGAAAAAAAGAAATGTACATGATAACTTTATTATATATTTTAAAAGAATTGCAAGTTGTAGAGAATAGATTTGCAGTGTCATGTACAATCATCTTTTTTAATTATACTATGTTATGGAAATGCTTGTTTTATTCCATAAATTAAAAATAAAATAAATCAAAGTTAAAAAAAGACAATGAGCAAAACTATATCCAATAAATAACAATAATTGACATTTATGTGGCAGAATTTGCAAAGCACATGACATCCATGATCTCGATAAGAGTCCTGCCTCTGATACATACTGGCTGTGTGGCCCTGGGCAAGCCACTTATCCCCTCAGTGTTCTAGGAAAGTCTCCAAGACTGTAAGTTGCAGAGAAGGTGCCAAATTTGCATTGGGAGAAGGCGTTTGCTCATCCATGAGTTTCTTATACCAATGAAATCACAGGTCCAGTCTCCATTCCTGTCCTTTTCTCATTTGAACCTTAAAACAACCATGTGACATAAATGCTAGAGTTATTATTACCCCCATTTTATAGATGAGGAACTGAAGCTCAGAGAGGTTAATTACTGGCCCTGTAGTCACATGGCCAGGAAACGTCAAAAGCGGGATTTGAACCCAGGTCTTCCTGATTCTAGGTTCAGCATTCTCGTTGCCACATTTGTTGCCTTCCAAACTATTAGTACAAGAGTTCAAGAGTGATAAAACACTAAAAGGAATGCAGCGTGACCAGATCAGTAACCCTGTACCCTCTCTTCTTCTGGTCTATGTACAAAACACCTCCTGGCCTTACATTTCAAAGGAACTGAGGCAGTGAAGATGCTATTATTCCCACTTTACAGAGGAAGACAATGAGGGTCAGAGAAGATGAGTGACTTGCCACCAGCCAGTCAGTGTCTGAGCCAAGATTCAACCCCCTATCTCCACATTGCCTCTCTCTACCTGGATGGATACCATATGATTTGGTACTAAAGGGATGTTGGAAGTCATCATCTCTTCCAACCTCTTACCATTATTAGGGACAAAACTGAGGTTCTGAGAAATGAAATGATTTTTCTATAGGATTATAGCTATGTATAGAATGGTTTTACATCTATATCTATATCTATTTGTGTCTAATGGTGGCCATCTCTAGCGCCACCTAGAGGGGGAGGGAAGAAAAAAGTAAATAAAAAAGAAATTTATGTAACTATTACACATCTAAAAGGAATAGCAAATTGTACATAATAGATTTGCAGTTTCACGTGCAATCATCTTTTTAAAATTATACTATGTTATAGAAATGTTTGTTTTATTCCATAAATTAAAAATAAAAATTAAAAAAGAGAGGAGACTGAAACTCAGTTTCCCTTATTTCAAATATGGTGCTTTTTCCTTTACACCAAGTCATACTTCTTTAAAATCTGTCTATCAGTCATCTATCTATCTATCTATCTATCTATCTATCTATCTATCTATCTATCTATCTATCTATCTATCTAT
>NW_020954563.1:4382036-4390417 GCF_900497805.2 Vombatus ursinus | reverse complement strand
TATCTATCTATCTATCTATCTATCTATCTATCTATCTATCTATCTATTTATCTATCTATATTCTACACATGAACCTATTCACCATTTGTAATTATTATTACTATTCACATATACAGAAGGACCATATATAGAGAAGAGAAAGTTAGGGGAGACTTCAGTCAAACATTTGGTTGTTTTGTCTTTATGATATACAACATGCACACACTTGAAAATAACTAAATGTTTGGTCTTCTGGATCTAGTCTTTGAGGATGGCTGGGTCTCTCCATCTCCTAGTAATTATATATATTTAAATTTTTTTTTTATTTTTAGGCAATTAGAGTTAAGTGAGTTGCCCAGGGTCACACAACTAGTAAGTTTCACCACCTAGCTGCCCCTAGTAATTATATTTTTAAAAGTCTCATTATTCTCTCCGGGGTCTTAGTACAGAATCCCCTCTTGGCCTGTGGTTGTTACCAGAGCTCTGTAAATGTGAGGACATGCCAATCCCAGAGCCTAAAGCTGCCCACAGATGTGCCATGGCCACATGACACCTTCTATGTTGGCTTCAAGTGAGGTTATCTAATTTCAGTAGGACCTCAGTGGGCTTTGCTCTTCCCTACCTGGGTTCATTTCCCCTTCTAGTTTTCCAGATTGGAAGGCAACTTGTGCATATGTGTGTGGGTGTGTGTACAGGGCATGTGCATTCACACACATGTGTGTGTGTGTAATTATTCCAACTTTCCTTTACCCTTATTCTGGACAACAGCAGATTCAGGGCTATACTCAGGCAGCCAGTGAATCAATAGGCATTTATTAAATACCTACTAGGTGCCAGGCACTGTATTAAGCACTGGACAGTCTTGGGGCTGCAATAGCAAATAATGTATCCATTTGGAAGAAGGGCTTTCCAAACACATGTGAAGTTTGCTCCTAATTCATGTTAGTCACAAGAAATAAAAAAAATATGACTTTCAGGAGGCAAAAGATAAATGGATGCAGGAGAGCAGGCTCTGGAACTTTTATGTAAACATTTTTTCTTTGTTTCTAATGATCAAAACCAGTCTTTCCACAGAACCACATTAAAACAACAACACACAAAAAAATCATTGTTTGTATTTGTGCCAAAGGTGGAAAGGTCTGTAGACAAGCAAGACAAAAGATGAGGGTGAGCTGAGAAGTGGTGATTCCCAGCCCTGGGTGCCGCCCCTTCCTGACTGAGCCTTCATGAGTTCAGCAAGGGAGCTTTAGGAGGATAACTCACATTTCTGGAGAGCTTACATTTGACAAAGCTCAGTCTTCACAAGTTTAAGTATTGTTCTCTCCATTTTAAAAAATAAAGAAACTGAAACTTAGAGATCTGAAGTAACTAACAAGACAACAAACATTTGAGTGGAAATTCAAACCCAGCACTCTTGACAATAAGATGACTCGGTATTTCATCCGAGAATAAAGGTTAGTTGAAGCAAGGTGAGGGGAAAGGGATTAAATGGTTAAAGCAAAGATCTGGAAATTAGATCAAAGATCATAAGATCATAGATTTAGAACTGGAAGAGACCTTAGAGTCTCTTCTTACTCCATCCCCTCTTTTTACAAATAAGGAAACTGACGCTCAAAGAGACAACAGGGTTTGCCCCGAGGTTATACAGGTAAGTGACAGAATAGGATTTGAACCCCGGTCAGCTGAATCTAAATATAGCACTCTTTCCAGGAGACCATGTGGCTTTAGTTAACAGATTGCCTCTGTCTCTGAAATCTGGCCAAGTCCCTTAGCCTTTCTGTGCCTCAGTTTCTATGAGATAACACCAGTCTATGTTACAAGGTGCTACGGGGAGCAAATTAAGTGATAGTTATAAAGTTCTTTGAAAATATAAATCACTAAGTAATAATACTTAATTATTTATAATATACTTTGAGATCTTCAGATGAAAGGCTATCTAACTATAGTACATTATTAACCAGTCGCCAGGAACTTTTGTTTGGGTAATTGACTTAATTATCTACACTAATTTAATACAATTATGTAGATGAATAATTTAATTCTCATCTCTGTTTCTCTTCTTTTCCTATCCTGGGTCATCCTGCCACTGGATCTCACCAACATGTGGTAATAATTATCAAACCCATTGCTTCTCTTGGGATCTCTGGCTTGTTATCGTGATTTTTTGTGAAGAAATCTGGGGCACTTCTTTCGTGTCCTTGCGTGTCAGCCATCAACACTAATTAGACTGTAAGCATCCTTTTTTTTTTTAATAAGCCTGTTGCAAGATTGCATGGGCTGTATGTAAATCATGGTTCACATATCAGTTTAATAGTTACAGTGACCAGGATGCAGTAACTCAAGCTTTACCCATAAATGGGGGGGGGGGGCAACCACCAATCAGAGATCATGGCAGGTTCGTTCACTTCAAGTTAAACTTCATAAACATAAACTATTGGTGCTAGACCCAGCCTAGTATGTGACTGGTAGGATGGTTCAAAGGTAGCTGGGTGGGGAAAGTTTCACAGAGCCAATTCCAGGTAGCTATTTCTGAGGCCCCAGTTACTCTTCCATGTCTATTCTCCTAGCAGTTAATTCTCTTGTAGCCATTGGGAAAGCTCTCTCTCAGCCATTATGCCTTGTCCTCTCAACATTCTCTTGTGTGGGGAGGAAAGAACAAACCAAAGGTAGCCTGGTCCCTGTAGAGGTGAAATTCCTTCTTAGGATTCAGACGGGCTGGGAAAGTAGTGACTGCTGTTCCTTAGCTTAAATAAGTTCCTTCCTTTCCCTGAGCCCCAGTTTCTTCATCTTCCAAATGAGAAGGTTCACTCCAATTCCTCCACAAAGTTTTACTCCAATGGCTCACAGACGCTTAAAAGTAACCTTGGATTCTTGAAGGCTGGACCAGGACATTATCTCTGGTTGGAAAGTCTTTGAGTGACAAACTGATAACAGATTGTGTTTGCTTTCCAAGAATCAGTCTGCCTAAATACAGAGAGATGCATCTTAGCAGCTGGCCAGTAGGTAACTAATTCTTTGGCCATGGAGACCCATAAAATAAGAAAATTTTAAAGTAGCCCTTATCTGCTTTCTTAGTGATGGTCATGGAGTTTCAGTAAAAGGGTTAGAAAGTACTAAGAATTACTGTTTTTAGACAACTTATAGATATAAATATATTTATCATTATATTATTAAATATTAATACATTAATATATAATATAATAATTAAATATATTAAATATTAAATATATTATTAAATATTTATATAGATATAAACTCTACATATGATGGGGGATTGGGCTAATGAGGACCTAACCCTTGGAGCTGATTATGTATACTCTAAGAATGGGATCCTCATTGACTAGCCCCTGGTTATATATGTGTTAGGAATGAAGGCATTACAATGTAGTAATAGAATGTTAAACTTGGAGTCAAGAAGATCTGGGTTTAAATCCTACCTCACATACTTAACTATGTGACCCTGCACAAAAGTCATTTAACCACTCCAATTCTCAGTTTTTTCATCTATAAAATGGAATTAATAGTAGCACCTCTACCTCACAGGGCTGTTGTTACAACCCAATAAGATGTAGGTAATGTGTGTTGAAAACCTAAGCTAAAAAAACCCTTAAGTTAAAATAATAATTATAATGACAATAATAATAGCATTTATGTGGTGCTTTAAGATTTTCAAAGCACTTTAAAGATATTATCTCATTTTATCTTCACAACTCTGGGAGGTAGGTACTGTTATCCTCATTTACAGTTGAAGAAACTGAGGCAGGCAGGAGTTAAATGATTTGCCCAGAGTCACACAGCCAGTTAGGGTCTGGCCAGATTTGAACTCAGGTCTTCCTTGTTGTGGCTCCAGTGTTCTATCAACTTGTGCCACCACTTTTTTGCTGTTCTTTGTTTGTTGAAATTTTTGTGTTGGTTGATATTTGTTAAATTTGTGATTAAAAAAAATCTAAAATTAAGAAAGAAACTTTAAAGGACTACATAAATATGAGCTATTATTATTATTACTCTAAATTAGAATGGAATCACATTAATAAGTACTGACCATTAAGGTTAGAAGACAAAATAGGGTTGTAACTCAATGGAAGGATGGCTCACAGGTTCTCCTTAGATAGGTAAACAAAGTTGTTGTTGGAATTAGTTTTATCTTGTACAAGGAATACATGGAACTTCATTTTATGGGTCACTTGGTCACCTTATCTTGCAATGATCAAGATGAGTATAGGCAAAACAAACAAACAAGCAAACAAAACCTAAGCCAAAAATGACCAAGGAGATCATTGCAGGTTATGGGTCAGCATCTGTTGTAGAGGATGAGGAGGCATTCCAGACATATATATTGATGGATTGCCCCTCAATTTCCAATTCTTGGCCAGCACAGAGATACTTTAAACAGTTTTGTACACATGGGTCTTTTTCCTCTTTATTTGATATTTTTGGCTCATAGACTTATTGCTGGGCTAAAGGGTATGCACAATTTAATATTTTTTGGCATAATTCTAAATTGCTTTCCAGAATGTCTGGACCATTCACAACTCCACCAAGAGTGGAGCTCTTGTTTGCCCTGTTTGCCCACAACCCCTCCATCATTTGTAATTTTCTCTTTTTGGCCGACTTTGTCGATCTGATGTATGTGAGGTAGAATCTCAGTTTTAATTTTCATTTTTCTGATTGTTAGTCATTTAGAGCATTCTTTTCTTATAGCTATTGAGGACATTGATTTCTTCCTCTTAAATCTCAACAGGCAAACTTTTGCGTATACATTTCAATATTAAATCATATTTTTGTTATATAACTGACAGAAAAGAGTAAGAGATATGCCATTTATCTATTATTTATTGTTTGTTGATTACCAGAATGGTAAGAATAAGAACAAGAACATAAAAGAGAGGGAGAAGAAGAAAAAGAAGAAAGAGAAGGAAAAGAAGAAGAAGGAAGAGGAGGAGGAGGAGGAGGAGAAGAAGAAGAAGAAGAAGAACAACAACAACAACAACAACAACAACAAACCATTAGATTCCAAAAAGAAAACCATAGGCTAAAAGTTTTCCTGGATAGGGAGTCTATTTCATGCAAATGTCAAGCTTATAAATAATTCTTCAATAAATTCAATCACAGAGATATTTCTGTTCAGTAACCCTCTGATTATTACTGTTACACGAGACATAAAAAGGATCTTGAGACCCTCACCTGACTCCCACATTCCATTTGCAGTGGAAGGAGTTCCACTGTCATTTGAGATACACTGGTAGAATAGAACCCAAATGAAAGAGGCAAGTCTTAGATCATAATGTCTTTAATAGGTTCCTGTTTGCTGACGATTTTGTGGTGATTACAAACAAGCTCCTCAATGAGATCCTTGATTACTCAAAAGAGATCAACCTAACAATCCATGTAGAAAAAAAATAAATGAAAAATCTCCAATGCTCCAATTGTGATATGTGGTTGGATGACCAATCCATAATGCATCTGTGCATGTAAGATGGTAGCTTTGGAGCATGTTTAAATCACTTAACATGGAAGCACCCTGATTCTGGAAGAAGACATCCTGGTTCCCTTTCCATGTGGGTGGGAGTTGACACGTTTGATCGGCTGCATAGCTGGAACAAACTGTCTCCCTAAAACTGCCAGACTGGTCAATCTTGATTTCTTTCTTATGTGCTTTTTACTGCTGTGTCCAGGGAGGGCGAAGGTCATAGTTCACTCAGAGCACAGGCACCACAAACTGAACTAGCAAAGGGGAAGGGCTCACCAGATGCTGGGAGCACGTTTGTATATTTATTATTATACCTTTGAGGTAAATATTCCTTTGGAAAAAACTACTCCAACTGTAAGTTGCTAAATGGAACTAAGGTGTTGGAACTCTTTTTCTATAATTGGAGGAACATCTTTGCTGGGAGCTAGAGCCATTGGCAGAGAACCTAGGCACCCCCAACTCTCCCTCAAAGGTACTAGAGTACCCTGGGCTGGGGATGAGATGTAGCACACCTGACCTTCAGACTGTGAGCACCAAGGTGGTCGCTGTCACACATATGTTGCAGATAAGCAATAAAAATGGACAATGAAAAGGAGGAAGAGAAAAGCATTCTGGACCTTATTTGAGAAATTATGTAGATTTCAAGAGTCCCAAGCTATTCCTTTGCACAATTTAAAAAAAAAACACAAATATTCTCCAAGTGATACCGAATGGTTGTTTATCTCAGTTCATCATGGCCTGAAGAATCAAAGGGGAAGTTTATTCCAAGGGAAATAATGGAAAGATGTGTGGTGGGCATATTTCCCATGATTACTAGCACATGTGATATCACTGAGCAAATGAAAGATCAGAAAAGGATATAATGTAGGCAGTTCATGCAATGAAAACAAGGGAACATTAGAGAGAGATAACTCATAGGTTACAATAGTTCCCACCAAATGTAAAAATACCTAGAAGTTTTCTATCACACTGAATATATTCTTAATGAAGGATTGATGGAAGCACATGGATAAGAATGACACAGGCAATAAGAAGACATTTATGAGTTATCATCTGTACTGATGGAGAGAGTACCCACCTTGCTGATATCACAGATCCACTGGTGTGGCTCACAAGAGTTGGTTGTTAAATTTTCATTGTGAACATTTATACCTTGAAAAATCTGCAAATGTTACAAACCAAGGCTTGATTTATTGTTTTGTTGATTGTCTAGACTTAAGAAAGTGATGGAGAAAATGCTAATAATACAGATTAAACTTAAAAGTGTGTCATGTGTACATTTCCCCCCTGGAGAGCTGATTGTTAAATATTTATCAGCATACCGTTGTACAGACTACAAATCCATTGAAATGTGGAAATCGAAATAAATGTGTTACATGAGATGACTGATCATTAAGGTCCTTCCAGCTCTGATATCTGTGTTCTAAGGTCCCTTCTAGGCCTGTTACTCTTTGTTTTTTTCCCCCTACTATGTTCTAAGGTTATTTCAAGTCTGACATTTTATTCTAAGAGGAATAACTCCAGCATTTCAGATGGACTTTCTATGGAGCTAGTATAACATAGTGGGAAAAGGACTGGACTTTGACTCAGAAGTCAAACAGAACTCAGAACTCAGAACTGTGGGACAGTTCAAATCCTGTGTCCGGCACTCGCTTGGTTCGTGACCTTGGAAAAGCCCTCTCCCCTCCTCTGAGCCTCATTTTTATCATCTGTGAAGTGGGGATAACTGCTTACATATCGCAGGACTGCACCATTTCATAGGATCAGAGAAGAAAGTGCTTCGTAAACCTTTAAAAATCATAGAAATGTGAGCTATCCATTCATGGGAAAATGAAGACAAAAAACTGCAAAGAATGAAAAGGTATGGAAGGAGGTTGTGACTTGTTCTGGTAGAGGCATCATCCACATAGGCAAGATCACAGAACCATCAAATGATAAAACCTTATGAGATAGAACATTCTTTACTCTGCCCTAGTGGTGTCAAACTCAGATAGAAAGAGGGGCCGCTAAACCATACATAAGGATCTCTGAGGGCCCCACATTGACTTAGAAAACCTCGTATTCACATGATCTATGTTTTATTATATTTTTATTTATTTTGTTAAATATTTCCCAATGACATTTTAATCTGGTTCCCTCCCCCAAAGGAGTTTGCTCTAGTCCTCTCAAATAAATCTTCCTGCACTGTCCTCAGAACGTCTCTGTGACAGAGGCAAGGAGGTCTTATTACCCTCTTTGGCAGGTGAGAAAACAGACAACATGGGAGAAATGATCCATCCAAAGTTAGAGGAATTGTTGATTTGACCACTTCAGTCCTGCTGTCTGAGATTAGAGTCTGGGCCTTCTTATTTCATTGATCTTTTTATCAAACTTAGCTTTCACTCACGTCCAAAGGGGCCAGAGCCCTTGTGGATTTGGGAATCTACCCCACCTCCATCCTACCCACCTCTGTCTGCTTAGTAAAAAGGGCAGATTCTCTCCAGGGTCCATTGTAATATTTTCATGTTTTGTAAACTTCTAAACTTGTATTGATGTGTTTTTCTTTTGATAACTCCATTTCTGAATATGGCCCTATTCCTTCTATTACCTAGTGAGTCTTCTTTTGAAACAAAGAATAAAAAAGAGAAAATCTACAAAATTAGCCAACACATCAACTGAGTATGAATGTGCTTGCAATATTCTACACTCATAATCCCTCAATTCTGCAAAGGAAAGGAAGGAGGTATATTTTTCTCATCTCTTTCTTGGAGTTAATCTTGGTCATTATAATTATGGTCATTTTAATTATTATAATTATGAAGCATTTGACCTCCCTCCCTTCCTTCCTTTCTCCCTCCCTCTCTCACTCCCTCCCTCTCTCTCTTCTTCCTTTCTTCCTCCCTCTCTCTTTCTTTCTTTCTTTCTTTCTTTCTTTCTTTCTTTCTTTCTTTCT
>NW_020954563.1:4378757-4382026 GCF_900497805.2 Vombatus ursinus | reverse complement strand
TTCTTTCTTTCTTTCTTTCTTTCTTTCTTTCTTTCTTTCTTTCTTTTCTTTCCTCTTTTCCATTTAGATGGAAAGCTATCTAGAGGCAGCTAGCTGATATAGAAGCATACTGGGTCAGGAGTCAGGAAGACCTGGGTTCAAATAATGCTTCAGACACTTACTAGTTATGTAAACTTGATCAAGTCACTTAACACCTCTCAGCCTCAGTTTCAACTGGAAAATAAGGATCATAATAGCACAATAGCATAATAATCTCCTAGTATTATGAAGATCAAATACATATCAATACATATAAATCTATATATTTTCCATGCTCATCTGAATTTTAAATTTTCATCCTCTCTGGTGACACAGTAATGTCTCACAACATTCATGAGCTATAATTTGTTTACCCATTCTCCAATCTATGTGATCCATGTTTTCTGTGATCCATTAACATCTTCTTGGTTTTTTTTGGGGGGGGAGGGGGCAGGCAATGGGGCTAAGTGACTTGCCCAGGGTCGCACAGCTAGTAAGTGTCAAGTGTCTGAGGTCGGATTTGAACTCAGGTCCTCCTGACTCCAGGGTTGGTGTTCTTTCCACTGCGCCACCTAACTCTCCCTCCATTAACATCTTCTTGAGAGAGCTCTGAGGCTCCCTAGCTCCCAGGAGAGGAGCTCCATAGTCTTGCCTTTTGGAGTGAGGTCCCTTGAAGCAGAATCAGGAAATGTGAACCCTTCTGGCCTTCCTGAGAAGTAACAAAGAGAGACATGAGCTCTCTACACTGACTCAGCAGATCTGAATTCTATACTCAGCACTATTAAGCAATCACACAGCCTGGTGAATGCTTTTGTAGACCCCCTGATTCTCTGACTCCTCTCAACAATTTTCAATTCTCTGATGCTTTTATCTTCTCTCTGGACAACCTGTAGCATTCTCAGGTCTCTGGCTAAGACACCAGCTAATCTTGAGGAAACATGAACATTCTATAATTCCTGATGCCTTGGTCAAGATGGACAATTTCAGGTGGTCTAGGTCTGTTTAATGAACAGGCCTTTCTTTTCTCAAATAAGCCCTTCCTAAGCTATATGGGAAGGATAATTCTGGCAGTGGAAGAAATGTGTCTTGCCAATGAAGAATGCAGATGTGACTTGGAAGCCATTGCTTAAAACAAGGAGTTTTTGGATTTTGCTGTTCCCAAGAGGATAAAAAAGAATAAAAATTTAGCTTAGCTTATTTTGGTGAGGCCAGCATTCAAGGGAGCATCAGGAATGCATATATTAGAGGGAAGGAACATGGCAAAGATATACAGGTACAGACTCACAGAAGATTAGCTCTGCAGGGGCTCACACCTCCCCTAAGCCTTTTAGCTAAGATCAAGTACAAAGGTAAAGATGATATTGAAGAGCATTTAATCCAACCTTCTCATTTGACAGAGGAAGCACAATGATGCTATCTGAGGCCATTGGGTTCATACAGTAAGCATGGATACTCCCACTGGCTCTAGCTCTGGCTACACAAGTAATAGATGAACCACCTTATCATTAAGGGTAATCGGGATTTATCAGCTACCATCTTCCCCACCATACTGCTCTGGGCTCTCAGCAGGAAGGACAGGGCACCATAAACAAACAAGGCATACACAACTCATGAAATATGGGGACCACCCTCTGACTCTAAATGAAAAGAGACTTTTTGAACAAGAGAAGAAAAATGGGGAGAAAGCCCTGGGAAGAGAGGACATGGGGACTTCTGCCTCTGATTCCTTCTAGGGAGTATTATCATTCATCAATCCTCATCGTTGAAGGGGATCTCAGCGCTCATGTAGTCCAATCTGTGCTGGGCCAAGAATTCTCAGTATAACTTCCTCAACTAGTGTCATTAAAATTCTGCTGAAACAATGACGCCCCCATACAGCTCCTAGGTAACCTACTCTGATCGTGGACAGCATTCAGCTCCTAGATCAAACTTAAAGCTGCTTCTTGGCAACTTCTATTGGTCATCTCTTCCCTGGAGGCCTTTTCTTGAGGTTCTTTTCTCTGAGGGCCAAGGAGAACAGGTATAAGCTTTTTAGTCAGTCACCATCTCTTTATCAAATTATCTTTCTCTAGGCTAAAAATTTCTACTTCCTTCAACTAATCCATACACAACTTGGTCTCTAGTCTCTCATCTCCTGATAGCCTTCCATTATTTAGGCTCCAGTTACTGATGTCCTTTTAAAATTGTCCATTGTTGACAGAAAAAAAAAACCTTACAGGAAGTATACAAAAGCACCTAGTACTAAAACACCACAGTCCAGACACGGTCTGACCAGAGCCAAGGGCAGGGGGACTATCACCTTGTTTGTTCTCAGTACACTCTCTTGCCCAGACATACTTTATGTGTCTGGAGTCTGAATGAAGGCAGAAACAAGTCAATTCACTGAGGCCATGTGGTCCCAAAGAAGAAAGGGCCACTGCCAGGGCCCTACAGGACTAGACCATCATTTCCCAACATATTCCTCCACACATTACTTTGGGGTTGCCGAAAAAGCCTTGAAACAAGAGTTAGGAGTTGTAAGGTCTGCTTTAGCTGTGTTACTAACTCCCTATGTGACCCGGGCAAATTCCTTTCTCTTTCTGGAGAAAGGAAAAGAATTTTTATAAATCTGTCATTTATGAATAGCAGTTAGTAGTAGGTAGAAAGGTATCATCAAATGACAGAAAGAACACTGGCTTAGGAGTTCTGGATTCCAGTCCTGACTCTGTGGGATTTGGGCAAGTCATTTCTGCTCCTTCTCTCAGTCTGTTTCCTTCTCTATAGAATGAGGGGCTTGAATGAGATCATAGGCTCACAGATTTAGAGCTACAAAAAGAAGACCTCTAAGATCCTCACCCTGCCTTGACATCCCATGGCTCTGTGTTTCTACATATTGCTTAACCCAGGTTTCTCTGAATCAGGCCTCTGTGTACTTCTAAAAGCAGTCTGTTGTCCTGAATTGAGAGAGAGAAGGAGACAGAGAGAAACAGAAAGAGAAGAGACAGAGAGAAAAGAGATAGGGAGACAAAGAAAGGAGAAAGAGGAAGGGAGGGAGAGAGAGAAAGAGAGACAGAGAGAGAGAGAGAGAGACGGAGACAGAGACAGACAGACACACACAGAGACAGAGAGACAGACAGAGACAAAGAGAGAGAGAGACAGGCAGAGATAGACAGATAGAGAGACAGAGACAGATGGACAGGGAGAGACAGAGAGAGGGAGGGAGGGAGGAAGAGAGAGATACAGACAGACAGCCAGAGACAGAGACAGAAACA
>NW_020954563.1:4155731-4378747 GCF_900497805.2 Vombatus ursinus | reverse complement strand
TGTGTGTGTGTATGTATTAGTGAAGTTGTGAATGTCATGTTTCAAGTTGATGCAGTTGAACTGATAGGACTTTGGGGCAGATACCAGAAGCCAACATTGCTGTGGGGACTTTTGTATCCTTCCTGTAAGGTTTTCTCCTGTCAACAATGGACACTGTCCCTCCCTTGCTCTCCCCAGGCTTCATTGGAACATGTGAAGAAGTGTGACCAGTGGGTAAATATTTCTCCATTACCAGCAGGTTTGATTAATTCTTTCTATAGCTCTTCAATTGAGTAGAACAATCCTTCAGGGGTTAGAGCTTTTGCAGCTGTCATCAGCCAAATAGATAATTACTCCAAGGTTAGAAGGGAATCAAAAACAAAAAAAACAAAAACAACTAAACAAAGCAAACTTGTCTTCCTTCCTTGGAATTGGGACTGGGGCAAAGAAGGTAACCTGGTGATGGTGGTTGTTGGGGGCACAGTTAAAATGTCAAAAACTTAGACATAATGGAAAGGTTGGGTCTTATCAGGCCACTGTACTAATATGGAAGATGTGGAGGGAATGTTAGTAATGCAAAGGACTTTACTCATCATTTATTCTAAGCTCTCCATTTTACAGAAGAAGAAACCAGGGCCAAGAGAGAGGAGATTTGCCCAAGGTAACATAGGTGAATTGCAGAGACAAGCCTCAAACCCCAGGCTTCTGACTCCAAATCCAGTGCTATTCTCAAAACACCAAGAGCAGAGCTACATTGCCCCCCTCACCCCAAGCAGAAGGGGCCAGACAAACAGTGGTGAATGAGAGAAGATGAAATGCTGATGTTTGCATGTGATGGGAATGTTTTAGGTGCTAAGAATTTTACAAAATGCCTCCTGAACTCGGACTGACAAAAATGAGACTGGAGCACGATCTCTCCTTGGGAATCAGCACAAGCTGCATTCCTTGGGAGATTTAAGGCTGGTTTGGAAAACCCACTGGAGAGTGTGTGGTAGGGACTGGCCTGCCCTGGGATGCGGAGTATACCAGTGAACTGGTCGGTATTTTCCATCTCTAGTTTCTTCTGTGTCTTTGAGTCAAAAGTGGCCTCAGCCTGGGATTTCAGCCTAGGATTTAAATTACTTTCTCCCCGTTATTTATTATGTGGAATTTTAGACATGTTACAGACACAAAATGTCCTGAAATCTTTTCTGAGGCCTAGGCCTTTATGATCCATGGAGGGTGCTCTGAGACAGACTGGGCCCTCTTAGGCAAGTGGAGCTGGTGACTGGGTTGTGGGTGGTGGTGGAAAGAGATGCGTCAAAGGAAGAGGTGGGAAGAGTTACTGGGGAGAGGGCTTCAGGCATGGTTCATGACATTGTATCTCTGGGATTCTCAGCTTCCAGTTTAAATTGATCGGAGCATTGCTTATAAAAGTTATTATTATTTTTATGGGAACATTTCTCTTTCTGTCATCTCTGCATCTGTCTCCCTCTTTCTCTGTCTCTTTCTCTCTCCTTCTGTCTCTCTCTGTCTCTTTCTCTGTAACTCTTGCTATCTCTGTCTCTCTGTCTCTGTCTTTCTCTCTCTCAATTCAGGACAACAGACTGCCTTCAGAAGCCTGCAGAGGTCTGACTCAGAGGAACCTGGACTAAGCAATAGGCACAAACATAGAACCTTGTCAAAGGTGTGTGTGTGTGTTGCGGGGGGAGGGTAATCTTGGAGGTCTTCTTTTTGTAACTCTAAATCTGCCATCCTATGATACCATCTAAGTTTCTCATTTAATAGAGGAAGAAACAGACCCAGAGAAGGAAGAGAAGTGACTTGCCCAAGGTCCCATTGAGTCAGGCCTAGAATCCACAACTCTGGTAGGCTGGTGTTCTTTCTGCCGTTCTATGGACCTTTCTACCTACCACTAATCTGTCATTCATGGATCTACCTAATCCACCCCATCTTTGAAACTCTGTCTCTATCTAATGCCAAGTAGTGCCTTGAATTTAGGAGGATTTTTTTTTTGGAGCAAATAATAGGATGCCAGTTTCCTTAAGTAAAATATGATACATTTAATAGTATCTTAGTAATGACCCAGAATATAAACTCTTTGAGAGCTTATTTCATTTTTTATATTCTCAGTGCCTTGCAAAGTGACTGGCACCTAGTAAGTACTTAATAAATACTTGTTGATTAATTGACTGTCTGAAACCTACTTTTCTGTGAATCTGCAAGGGGGTTAGTGGTGTTGGAGGTCAGGGATATCTTAGCTGTAATATCTGAGATTTGTAAGTCTTTGTTCCTCTTCTCTAAATCCTACCTGCCTTATGAAACTTCTTAACTGCAGACCTCCTTTTTTTCCCTTTACCTTCTTCTTGACCTAAACAGAGTACTCTGGGGGACAGGCAGTGACCAGTGCCTTGTAATGTACATATGATGTAAAACACCCCCACACACCTTCTGTTTGTCTGGAATAGCTAAGCTAACCTGGGCTGGTCCCTCCAGTCCTCCTCCAGGTTCCTGTATGAATCACCACAGAGCCAGCTCCCTGCCAAAGGCAAAGGATGGAGAAAGGGGGAGGAGAAGCTTTCCAGGTAGGGTCCAGCCTCAGGCTGGAGAATGAAGGGGAGGAGGTGTACTCCCTGGCTTTCCCAGGGGTGGGAGGTGCAGGTGGTGGGATGATAGAAGCTGGCTAATTCTTTCTCCCCACCTTTGAGTCACCCACCACTGGAGGCAGGGCAGGATGATATGACCAGGAAGACCAGTTAAGACACTCATTGGTCTCCCTGTATCTGCCCTGCCTTCTTCAATTTATCCTAAAACACACTTCCAGATTAATCTTTCTAAAGGATGGCTTGAGTTCCAACACTCATCTGTTCAAAAACCTTTAATGGCTCCCTTTGCCAAACTAAATGAAATCTAATTCCTTAGCCTAGCATTCAAGGGCATCAGTGATTTGGTTCCAACCTCCCTTTCCAGCCTTAGCTCACTTTTGTGTATCCTGTGCTCTTTTCTAAACCAGGCTATTTATCATTTTTCAAACAAACCCTGTACTTTGCCACCCTTGAGTCTTTGTGCATGCTGTTTCCTCTAAAAGGAAGGAAAGAAGGTAGGAAGGAAGGAAGGAAGGAAGGAAGGAAGGAAGGAAGGAAGGAAGGAAGGGAGGAAGGAAGGGAGGAAGGAAGGGAGGAAGGAAAGAAGGAAAGAAGGAAGGAAGGAAGGAAGGAAGGAAGGAAGGAAGGAAGGAAGGAAGGAAGGAAGGAAGGGAGGGAGGGAGGAAGGAAGGAAGGGAGGGAGGGAGGAAGGAAGGAAGGGAGGAAGGAAGGGAAGAAGGGAAGAAGGAAGGGAGGGAGGGAGGAAAGAAGGAAGAAAGGAAGAAGGAAGGGAGGGAGGGAGGGAGGAAGGGAGGAAGGAAGGAAAGCAGGAAAGAAGGAAAGAAGGAAGGAAGGAAAGAAGGAAAGAAAGAAAGGAGGGAGGGAGGAAGGAAGGAAGGAAGGGAGGAAGGAAGGAAGGAAGGGAGGAAGGAAGGAAGGAAGGAAAGTGAAATAACAACAGGAAATTAGTTTATTTGAAAATGAGCTGGGAATGAGAGGAAGAACTTCAGGGAACACCTGGTTCAATCCTTCATTCCACAAATGAGGAAACAGAGGTATGCAGGTGGAAATGACTTACCCTGAGTTACAAAGATAGTTAAGTAGAGAGGGAGGGGAGCAAGGAATATGCATTTCTATGGCACCTACTATGTGCCAGGCAAGGTGCTAAGTGCTTTACAAATGTTATATCATTTGATCTTCACAACAACCCTGTGAGATAGGTGCTATTATAATCACTATTTTACATTTCAGAGAAAACTGAGGCAAACAATGGTTAAGTGACTTGCCTAGGGTCACAAAGCTACTGAGTGTCTGCAGCTGGATTTGAACCCAATTCTCCCAGATTACAGACCCAGGACTTGATCTGCTTTGCCAGACAAGATTCAAACCCAGGTCCTCAAACTCAAATAAAGTTCTTTTTCTATCACACTCTGTAGCATTTTTTCTTTTCTTCTGGTGGCAAAGTGGTTGGCCAGCTGAAAGCTAGTTTATTTGAGGGCAAATCCTGAATCCCTGAACTTTAAAAAGAAGGAGAGAAGGGTGTGGATTAAGCAGATGTGTATGTTTGGGGTAGGGGGCTTTCCTATTTTCATCTTAGCAAAATGTGTTTAGCCCAGTGCGTGGAACTTAGTGAACACACAATTAGTCTTCTTTATCCATTTATTCTCTTGGACCTGGAATCCTACGCACTCCCATACTAAAAGAACAGCAACAATAAAAATAATAATTGTTAGCATTCATAGAGTTCTTTGAAGTTTACAGAGTGCATTTTATATGTTATCTCATTGTACTACAGACTCATTTTTTCCAACTACAAAATGGGATCCATGGGGCAGGTGATGCAATGAATTTAGCGCTGAACTTGGAGTGAGAAGATGTGGATGTGGGTTCTGCCTCAGACACCTCCTAACTGCATGATCTTGGGCAAGTCATTTAACCTCTTCAAGTGTCAGTTTCCTCTCTTTAAAAGGGGAGGAATTTGAACTCATGATCTCAAAGGTCCCTTCTAGGTCTAAATCTGTGATCCCATAAATATAATATGAATATGAAATCATCTGAACACTTTGGATTCTTAGTTTTGTGGAAGTAAAAAGTTGCGATGAGTCTGACCACTTGCTGAAGACTGGGAAAGTAAGAGTTGTAAGGGACAACTCTGAGATCACTGAGTCAAACTCCTTCATTTTATAGGTGAAGAAACTGAGGCTCACAGAGGTACAGTGACTTGCTCATGGTCATCTGGTTTGTAAATAATAATAAGATTTAGAGTTGGAAGAACTTTGGAGATCCTGTAGTCCAATGATCTCATTTTACAGTTAGGGAAACAAAGGCCCAGAGGGAAAGGAATTTACTTGAAGTCTCTTAGCTAGTAGATGGCAGTGTCAGCATTCAAATCCAGGTCTTCAGACTAAAAACATCTAGTGTTTTTCCTCCTACAGCTTCTTGCCTTCCTCCTCTGGTCACAGGAGGGTTAAATTGTTGACCAGAAGTGACCTTCCCTGACCTGGGTCTCGGAGCTGGAAAGAGCAGACAGGGGCTTTTCTTAGAATTTTACAGAACCTGTGTTCATTTTCCACAGATTTTTCCTTAAAGCAAATAACAGCAGGGTAATCAGTTGCCAAATTGGCCAACAGGATAAGCTTTCCATGCCTCCCTTACCTGCAACTCCCAGAATGCACTGGAAATATCCGCTAAAGCCCTCCACAGGCGTTCCTGGGCGCCCTCTGACGGGTTCTATGGTGGAGCCTGTTCGGGAGTAGATAGAAAATGAGACCTCAGGTGTCCTCTGCCCTCAAGGGGTTTGTAGTCTAGGTAGAGAGAGGAAGAGCACAGGTACCTATGAAAAGTCATCCAAGAGTATAGAACAATAATAACTACATGAGGCTGGGTCCACATCTTCTAGTACACAGAGGCAGAAGGAAAAAACCATAAGCCAGGACTTGATGGTGAGAATGAACTTGTGTATTGATGGGTCAGTGAGGGTCCTATCTTGCCTGTGAAGAGGGTTCACATAAGGAACAGGTGGAAAATAAGTTTGGAAAGGTAGGTTAGGACAAATTCTGAAAAGTCTTGAATGCCAGGCTAAATAGGGATAAGATGCTAGCTCCTTGAGGGTAGGGAATATTGTAATTTTCTTTGTATCTCTCTCCAGTGCCTAGCATAGGGCTTGGCCCAGAAAAAGTGCTTAATAAATGCTTGTTGATTAATTGATTAATTTCTATCTCAATGCTTAGCATAGTACTTGGCACAGAATAGGTGCTTAATTAATGCTTGTTGATTGATTTCTATCCCAATGCCTAGCATAGTACTCAGTACATGTTTTTATAGTTGTTCAGTCGTTTCAGTCACGCCAGACTCTTCATGATCCCTTTGGTGTTGTTTTGGCAAAGATACTGGAGTGGTTTGCCATTTACTTCTCCAGTTCATTCTACAGATGAGGAAACTGAGGCAAACAGCGTTAAGTGCCTTGCCTATGGTTATCCAGATAGTAAATGTCTGAGGCTGAATTTGATCTCAGATCTTCCTGACCCCAGGCACAGAGCTCCAGCCACTGAGCCATGTAGCTACCAGTACTTTGGCACATAGAAAGTCCTTAATAAATGTTTGTTGATTAATTAATTTTTATCCCAATGCTTAGCATAGTACCTGGCACATAGTAGATGCTTAATAAATGCTTTTTGATTGATCACTTTGTTTAATTAGGCAAAAAAAAACCCTAACCAAATGCCATAGCCATTTTCTATACTCTAAATGCTAGGGAAAATACAGATTTTTTTTTTAATGGGGAGGCCCCAATACCTTTCCTAAAGCTGCTGTTTGCCTGTGTCAACCTTATCACTCACAGATATGTGCCTTCAGTTCAAGAGGTCCTGGGCTGAGCCAGAACAGACCCACTGACTCTGAACTGATTAGAATCCTTCCTTCCCTGGGCCACAGGAGACCCTAACTTTCTGGGTCTAGTCCTGTAGAATAGAGTAGAGACCCTGGGCTGTTCACAAGCTCAACCCTGGCCCTGGAACACAGCTTCAGAGAAGCCACCTTTGCACAGTAGGGTAGGGTGTGTAAGAGCACCTGAACTGAGGCATCCTCATTTGCCCTGGCAGCAGCCCACACCCCACACTCTGTACGGAGAGAAGGAGGCTGAGGTTTGTGGCACCTTCACCCAGGCATCAATGGGCCATACATTGTTAGCCTCTGGTATTCCCTGTCATTTCACCGTCCTATGCCTCATGAACTTTGTTTACACCTGGAGCTGGGCGCCATAGCTGGGCTTCTGGGGGTTAGGTGACTATGGGCAAATCACTTATCTTCTCTGGGACTTGGTTTCCTCCTCTGTAAAATGAGTAGTTTGAGAAGGTAATTTTTAATGTTCCCTCCTATGTCTCTGAGTTCAACATCAGAGAAGGTTCCAGGGGCTGTCCACAGGAGTTGGAAGGCTTTAACCTCCTTCAACCTCCATGTACCTCCTGATGACCTCAGAAATAGAATGGAATTTCCCTCAGGAAAGGATAAAGTAGAGCTGAGTAGTCCTAGGCACCCTGAGGGAAAGGAGAATGGACAGGAATGGTCAGAAAAAGACTGAATGGACAGAAATAGTTAGAGAAGGGCCAGAATGGATGAAATACTCTAAAAGACAATAACTTCTTTGAGGGCAGAGATTATATTTTATTTATGTCTATATCCTGACACCAAATACGTTGCATTGCATATAAGTTATTACTTATGTTTCTAAAGCACTTACCTATGAGGTTGGTAGTACAAGTAATATTAACTCCATTTTATAGTCAAATTTTAAGTCAAATAGTATTTATTAAGCACCTACTATGAGCCAAGCACCATACTAACATGGGGATACAAAAAAAAAA
Source organism: Vombatus ursinus (assembly GCF_900497805.2). Taxonomy (NCBI): domain Eukaryota; kingdom Metazoa; phylum Chordata; class Mammalia; order Diprotodontia; family Vombatidae; genus Vombatus; species Vombatus ursinus. The sequence goes on along the minus strand of NW_020954563.1, from coordinate 4,371,342 downwards.
GACAAAAAACAAACAGAGGGTCAGAGGGTTAGAGTGCTTAGGTTGCTATGAACTTAGGTTCATAGAATTTAGAGTCGGAAAGAAGCTTGGAGATCATCTAATCAACTTCTGCTATTTTCCAGATGGGTAAATTGAGACCCCACAAGATTAAAGTGATTTCTCCATGTCCATACAAGTACGAGAGTCAGGATTGAACCCAGGGCCTCTAGCTCCAGATCCATTAATCTTTCCAGTAGACCAGGCTGTCAGCCTCCACCCAACTATTGTTGTTCAGTTTTTTCTGACTCTTCTTGACCCCATTTGGGGTTTTCTTGGCAAAGATACTGCAGTGGTTTGCCATTTCCTTCTCTAGCACATTTCATAGATGAGGAAACAGAGGCAAGCAGGGTTAAGTGACTTGCTACACACAGCTGAGAAGTGTCTGAGGCTGGATTTGAACTTAGGAAGGTGGGTCTCCCTGACTTCAGGTCCAGTAGTCTATCCATCATACCACCCAGCTGCCCATTGACCCAACAATATCAATATATAAAAAAGGTGAGAAAATTGAAAAGTAATAGGGATAGAATAAAATGAAAAAATATAGCAAACTCTTAATTATACATGAGAGAAACTTCATAAATGTTGAATACACTGAATAAGTGGATGAATTCATAATAATAAAATAATAATAGCTGGCATTTACATAATACTTTAGAATTTGCAATGTACTTTAAATACATTATCTTAATTGATTCCCATTACAACCCTGTGGGGTAGATACTACAGGTAGTATTAATTCTTTTTCTGAATGAGTTACCAGGGAGGGGAAGTTGTGTGAAGCAAGAAGTCCAAACTCCTTTCTGCCATACCATAGATATGAATTCACAAGGTAAAGAAGGGAGGGAGGCTATTACAGATGACTGAGGGAGGGCCCAGCTTGGACCCACCTGAAAGTGGGGAGAAGCTGGGATTCAGCATATCCCCCAGCAGTAGTCATAGTCTTGCCCTTGCTAGGATTCATAGAAGGTGGGGTTCTTCTTGGCTGTTTATTTTATATTCATTAAAAGTCAAGGTCCCCTCTATGGGGAGGCACAGTGGAAAATAGAAAATATATTGGATTCTAGGTTCAGAGAATATGAGTTTAGATCCTATGTCAGTCACTTACTAACTGGGTAACCTTGGGCAAGTTACATAATTTCACTAGGCCTTGGTTTCTTCATCTGGAAAACCTGAGGATTAGAAAGGATGTTCTCTAAACCATCTGAACCCAATATATATTTCCCTAAAGTCAGGCCAGTGTTAGGACTTATCCTTAAGGCTCTAGTTAGTAAGAGAGTGGTGAAATCCTACTCATTTCCAGTTTCTCTGCCAGCTCATGGGAAGCTTGGCTTTCCAAAACCTTGGTGGTTTCAGTCTATGGTCTACAAGCATTTTAAGCATAGAGCATCATGCTGGCCACAGAGGCAATGAATGCAAAGAAGAAAACAATTCCTGCTCTCAAGGGGCTTACGTTTTAGAGGGGAACAAAATAAATTGTGTAAGTGGCCAGATGGAGTCACAGTGCTGATCTCTTTCTTTCTGTTTCTTTCTTTCTTTCTTTCTTTCTTTCTTTCTTTCTTTCTTTCTTTTATTTTCTTTCTTTATTTCTGGGTTGGTGTAAGAGTGGGGCACAATCCTGAATTGATTATGATATAAAATAAAACAAAGTGTATGCTTCTCTCTGCAAATATCATAGAGGTTAAGAGAAGCCTCCATGAGCACAGGAATCATCAGGGAAGACTTGTTGGAGGAGAGGAGACTTGATCTGGGCTTAGATACATGAACAAGATTTGGATAGTCAGAGAAGAGGAGGGAGGTGACCCAAGTTGGGACTGGGGGAGTAGAGGGGAGAGAAGGGAATGGGAATCACAGATTTGAAAGGGATCTTAAAGGCATAGTCAGGAATGAGCATAATGTATTTTTGGCAGTCAGTCACAGGAAAGGAACAAGGATGTGAGGAAGTCACATAAAGCACAAGGAATCATCATAAATTTAATGAAGCATGCATAAGGTGCAGAGCACTATATTAGGTGTGGGGGACATAAAAATTCAAGTTTAACATGGTCCCTGCCCTCATGGAATATAGAGTTGGGTAATTGGCCATCTAGTTGGCACAGTGGATAGAGCTCCAGGCTTGGAGTCAGAAAGGCTCATCTTCCTGAATTCAAATCTGACCTCAGATACTTACTAGTTGTGTCACCCTGGGTAAGTAAGTTAACCCCGTTTGCCTCGGTTTTCTCATCTGTAAAATGAATTGGAGAAGGTAATGACAAACCACTCCAGTATCTTTTCTAACAGTCAGACACAACTGAATAACAACAATAGCGGAGAATAAAGTTTAATAGTACCAGGAACACAGGAAAGGGATTCAAGGCAAGAAGATCTCTGTGGGCCTCCTGTCCTGCCCAAGCATTCCTCTTTCAGAACTTCCAGGGAAAAAGAAAAATGACAAATTCTGGAGAGGATATGCAAAAGCAGGAACACTAATTAATTTTTGGGGTAATTGTGAACTGGTCCAACCATTCTGGAGAATAATTTGGAACTATGCCCAAAGGGCTATAAAACTATGTATACTCTTTGACCCAGCAATACCACTTTCTATCCCAAAAAGTTCAAAGAAAGAAAAGGACCTATTTGTACAAAAATATTGCAGTTTTTTTGTGGTGGCAAAGAATTGGAAATTGAGAGGATGCCTATCAATTGGGGAATGGCTGAACAAATTGTGGTATATGAATGTGATGGAATACTATTGTGCCATAAGAAATGACAAGCAAGATTGGTTTCAGAAGAACTTGGGAAGACATATAAACTAATGCAAAGTAAAGTGGGCAGAACCAGGAGAACACTGTACCCAGTAAAAGCAATGTTGTAATAATGATGAACCGTGAGAGACTTAACTACTCTAATCAATACAATGATCTATGACAGTACCAAAAGACTTGTGATGAAAAATGCTATCTATTTCCAGAAAGAGAATTGATGAAATCTGAATGCATATTAAAACATATTTTTTCATTTTCCCCCTATATTTCTATTTTTCTTGCTTTTTAAATTTTATTTATTTATGTATTTTTATAACGTGGCTAATATGCAAATGTGTTTTGTATGACTTCACATTTATAATGGGTATAATATTGCTAGCCTTCTTAATGGAAAAGAGGATGGCAAGAGGTAGAGAATTTGGTGCTCAAAATTTTAAAAATGGAATGTTAAAAATTAAGAAAAAAATAAAAAAGAACTTCCAGGGGAATCATGATTCAAGAAGCAATGAGATCTTTGCATGTGTACTTGTTACCATTAGGGTTCCTGATTAGCCTGCCTTCACCACGTTGGCCAGCATTTTGTTCTATTATGAAATTAATAACCATGAACAGGCAAACAAACACAAAGAGTCAAATGCCCAAAGAACAACAGCAACAACTATAAACTTCATTGTATGTGGAATCCTAGCCTTTGGTTATGGGCAGATTGTTTTAAAAATATGTAAACGGGGGGGGGCAGCTAAGTGGCACAATAGATAGAGCACCAGCCCTGGAATCAGGAGGACCTGAGTTCAAATCCAACCTTAGACACATAACACTTATTAGCTGTGTGACCCTGGGCAAGTCACTTAACCCCCATTGCCCAACCAAAAACAAAAAATATGTAAACACTTTAACAAGCCAATAACCAAGTTGTTCAGCCTGATTGCATATCTCTTGCTGAACTTTTCATTTTACAGATGAGGGAACTGTGAGCCCCTTGAGAACAGGAACTGTCTTTCACCTTTCTTTGAAGATAAGTCAGCTAAGTGGTACAATGGAAAGATTCCTGGGCCTCAAGTCAGGTAAGTCTTAAGTTAAAATCAGGCTTCACTTACTAACTGTGTGAACTATAAAAGTCACTTAACCTCTGCTGGCCCCAGTTTCTTCAACTAGAAATGGGGATAAGATAGCACCTGGGTTGTTGTGAGGATCAAACAAGATGCTGTTTGTAAAGTGCTTAGCTCAGTGTCTTGCACATAGTAGGTGCTTAATAGATGTTTGTTGACAGAGATCCCTCTTTTATATATGGTTCCAGATTTTGTTGCTGCTGACTATCATTTGCTGTTGTCATGTGACGAGGATGAATGCAAAGTATGTCTATTCTTCATTTAATTCTGCCTGCTTCCCTACAGCTTCCTATATTTCTTCATATTTTTCATATTTACCACTTCCTCTGTATTTATATATCACTGGGTCTTCAGCCATGTCTCATGAAAAAAATATAGGTTATTTTCAGTTTAGGGTTTTTTTGCTACTATAAATAATAGCGGTAGGAATATTTTTATACAAATAAATCTTTCCCCCACTGTTGATCTCCTCCTTATGGAACAGTCCTAGTATTCTGGTGGGATCTTTTGAGCTAAGGGTAGCAACAAATGCATAGCTTGTAAGGGAGGTTTTTGTATTGCTTTTGAAGATTACCCCAATTCCCACCTCGAAATAGTAGTATGTTTCCACAGCAACTTGGGCAATATTTTAACATCAAGGCCAATTGCATCTCCTTGATGTGTTGTGACAGCCTGTGTGGTTTATCTTCTTATTTTGGTAGATCCGGGCACAAGACAATCTGATGCTCATACATTCATAGACCTTGACCACCCAGGTATGCAAAAAATTCCCTCAGCAACTCTCTCCCCCATGTCCACTCCTACCTCCATAACCAATGGATGGGGCCCATCCACCTTGGTCTGAAGAGAGACAGCTCTGTGGCCAGGGAGTCTTCTTTTCAGAGTTTAGGGCAATCCAGACTTGCTAATAGCCTGACCTTCCTGCAGGTCTCATTCAGCATAGAAGATAGTCTTGGACAGGATTTGGTTCTTCACAGATTCGATGAACCTCAGGGCTGGAATGAACCTCAGGGGCATCTAGGCCATCCACTAGCTAAGGGAAAATCCATTGAATGGTATCACTGAGCAGTGGTCTTGTGGTAGGTGAAAGATGAAATGACTGGGGAAACAAAAGCTCGAGCTTCTGAGTATATCTATTCATTAAGCAATGGGTGCCAATTGCCCAACAAATCAGGACCAGTAGGCTTCCTCAGCTTTGACACTGAACCCCAAATTCAAGGGGAGATAGACTTTTATGCATTAAAAAATCAAATAAGACCAATTAATTCAAAGAAAGCAATTAACTAGGATGCAAAATTGGAGAATCTGATTTCCAGTTGGAGGAAATATTAGAAATTGTCTAAGTTGGGAGGGAGAGAGTGAACAGGTGCGATTCTCTGAAACAAGATAAAGAGGTGTTTCACTCCCTTTAAGTGACTGGACACAATTAAAAGAACATGGAAACTATAACTGATTGATCAGTATGGGGTCAGTTTTCAGATAAGACATATGAGTTGCTTGAGATGTATAATTGTGAGAAAATTCCTGGCATCAGTGTTTGGATCTTGACTGGGTTTCTGATCAGCAAAGCCTAGGTCCTTAGGTAAGGGTCTCTAAGCATTAGGTAGAGGTGGTCCAGCTTCCCAGCTGTGCAGGGCTAGGTTCAAAGAACGCAATATAGTTTTTCTTACAATTCTCACAATTGAATAAACTTTTCTCATAGGACAGAAATTGGACTAGACCCATAATTGAATAGAAAGGGAACTGAGCTAGCTTCAGAATTGAGTCACAAGATGGAGTCAGTGTGGTTCACTCAATTCCTATAATTAATCACTCGCTGTTCTAATCCCTTCAATTCCCTCAGTCTTTCTACCTATACTTGAACGCTTCCAGAAATGGTGACCTCAAATCTACCCAAGACAGCCCATTCCCTGTTTGGGGAAATACTATCAATTTTTCCTTTCATCAAACCAAAATCTCTCTCTCTCTCAGAACCCCACAATTTTACATTTAGAGCTAGAAGGGTTCTCAGAGGCCGTCTTGTCCAACTTTTTTCATTTTACAGATGAAGAAGTTGGAAGTTAAGTGACTTACCCAAGGTCACATAAGTGGTGAGGGGTAGAGATCGGATTGGAACTCAGGTGTCCTGCCTCTAGAGCCAGTGATATTCCTACTTTACCACTACACATTGCTCTCCATCCTGCCTTCCAGAATCAAGAGAAACAATTCTAAAATGTCTTTGATACGACGATCCATCCAGTACTTGAAGGTAGTGATCTAGGAATCCCGGGCAAATCACTTAAGTTTTCTCGGTCTCAGTTTCCTCAATTGTGAAGAGACGGGGTTGGACTAGATTGCCTCAAGGGTCCCTTCTAACTCTGGGTCAGTAATCCTACGATCCCAATCTACTCTCCCGTCTCAAATCTTCTCCTCTCCAGGCCAGACAGAGCCTTTAAGCAGTCCTCATACGGCACGATCTTCAGACCCCTAACCGTCTTGGTCTCCCTTACACTTCCAGTTTGTCAATATTCTTCCTGGAATGGTCACCTAGAACTGTGCCATGTTTCAGATGGAAGTAGCTTAGGCAACACTGGGCTTCCTGATTAGTTTTGGATATATCTAAAATGGGAATTGACAAGAACCAGGTGCCCCACCGCCCCACCCTGAGAGTTCCGGGCTGCTTGGTTCTGCAGGGTTGGCAGAAGCAGAAGGCAAGTGGACAGGTTGTGAAACTGGATGAAACATAGGTCCTTTTGCTACAGCACATTTACTCTTCTTTAGAAGGATTAGTATTTGGTCATGTGTTGTGAGATTTTCTTTTTGCTATTAGATTCCTGATGAATCAATAATACAGAAAGGACTTTAAGGCTTCACAGATTTGAGATTCCTTCCTTTAAGTGAATGCCAATTGGGTGTCCACACCAACTCTGGCACCAATTTCTGAGCCCTCAAGAGCAGGGATGGGATATGGGATGATAGGTTGCCTAAGGAGACATGAACAGGTCCAAATCGGAAATGGAGAAGGCCCTCGCTTCCATGCTGATCAGTTGTGGGACTGGACTTATAAGTGGCCACTGTATTTCCAGACTGAGTGAGATAGGGAGACCCAGCCTCACACACACACACACACACACACACACACACACACACACACACACTCGTACACATATACACACTCACTCATACACACATATACACACACAAATCCCTGAACTCTCTGCTCTAAAACATCAAATAACATTGGCATTTCTATATACTTAACAGAACAAAAAAAGAGGATTTGTACATGAATCGGCAGATCTCTATAACCTAGCTTGCTTTTCATCTTATGTATATGATAGGTTCAACTTGTAACTTTCAAAGCCTGGAAACATCTTTTTCAATGTTGCAAAGAGCTCTGTGCACTATCCTTCCATTCACACTGTCTGCCAGATGCTAGAGAGCCAGATTAGACCTGGGGCTCCTCCCACATCCCCTATCTTTGCTTTGCTGGTGGAATGTGGCACCTAGGAATCCTGGGAGTGTAAGGAGGATTAGCAGCATACACAGGGGCCTCCTGGTTGATATTAGATGAAGAAGATCCATGCCTATGCCTATGCCCATGCCCATGCCCATGACTGTGACAGCAAGGTCCTTGAGAGAATCATTTCTGTAATAGGGATTCTAAAGTCATGATTTGGGCAGGAGGTAATTATCATTCTTATTGTTGCCTTCAGAATTTAAAAGTCATGGGACCTAGACCTAAAAGGGACCTTAGAGATCATCTAGGCCAAAACCCTCATATTACAGAGGAGGAAATAGAGATCTATAAAGCTCAAGTGACATGACCATAGAACTAGAAAGCGGCAGAGTCAGGATTCAAACCCAGGTTCCAAATTCACTGTTCTTTCCATTAATACTACACTCTCTTCTATTTTTAATAGCTCACTCGTGGTCTCTCATCTATTAGCTTATTTGACCCTTCTTTGAACCAGGTCACATTTTTAGCCCATACCACTTCTTGGGGAAACAAATTCCATAAGTTGACTCCCTGTTATGCAAAAGGGAAACTTCCTTTTATTTGCCTCAAAACTACCTCTTTCAGGCTTCAAGGGGGAACTTGATAGTTCCCCTACTTCTACCATTCTGGGGTTTGGTGAATAAGTCCATGCTCACCCCCTGTATGCCCTTCATGATTTTACCGACTCACAAGAATGCTGATTCAGAGCTGCCACCTCCACCTCTGTGCAGGATCCTACCTGCATAGGGCTGCTGGAGTGAAGTGTTACATTTCTCATTTTAAAAAAAATGTCCCCTGTGTTATTCTGACATTGGGGGCTGACTCAATTTAATTCATTAAAGACTCATGACTATTAGGGGTAAGACCTAGAACCAAATAGTAGGGAAACTACCAAGAGAAGAAAGACTCGTCCTTTGTCTCCTTGCACAGATCTATGCTCTCTGTGTTCCTTTTCCAGCTCTTGTATTCTCTGCATGCGTGTCACTACTCGACTAAAAAGCTTCAGTAGCTTCCTGTTGATTACACACACAACTAGGACCAGTGCCCAGCACATAGTAGGAGCTTAATCCACACTTGCTGACTATCAGAATAAAGTCTAATTTCATGAGAATGTCATTTAAAGACCTCCATGTACGAGACTCATTCTATTTCTCCAAATCTTAATTCTGACTGGACCTGATTTTCATCAAACAAGAATGGTACTTTCCATTCTTCACATCCTCAGCCCTACTCCATACTTTTCCATTTAAAAAAAATTTATCATCCCTGCTCTAACACCACCTTTAGCATGCTCCTTCCCAAATCTGTCTGTCCAAATCATATCTGTCCTTTGAAGTCTGCTAAGATGCCTTCTCTATGAAGCCTTCCTTGATCTCTCCCATCTCTGTTCTCAAAGCACCTCTAAAATCCCTCCTTCTACCAGAATCCTCTCCTGATCCCTTTTAATTCTAGTGCCTTCCCTGTGTTGATTATTGCCTATCCTATATACAGCTTGCTTGTACACAACTGTCTGCACATTGCCTCTCCTATTAGACTGTGGGATCCTTGAGAGGGGGGATTGTCTTTTGCCCCTTTCTTGTCTTTTCAGCACTTAGCACAGTGCCTGGCACATAGTGGGTGCTTAATTAATTTTTATTGCCTGACTGACCTTGTTCCTTTATTATTTTGCCCATGTCTTAGAGCTCTAACTAGATTGCAAGCTCCCTGAGTGAGGACAGTGTCTTATTTATCCTGCACATGCAAATTCAATTTATGCTTGTTGAGTTAATGGGGGCATAGCAGAAAATGTAGTGGGCAGGGGGCAGAATACCTAGGTTCTAGTCAAGGGCTATATATGCTAATTCACCACGTGGCCTTGTGTAAGTCATGTTCCCCTTTCTAGGGCTCCATTTCCTCACTTGTAAAATGAGTTCTATTGACCTTACTTGAGTAATTTCTTGGGTTCCTAAGTGGCACATATACAGGCTGGCACTCATAGAGAATATCCATGGACCAAATCATCCATCTCACCACCATTGATGAGAATGTGTCTTTAATTTGTCTTGTTTTAGTTATTGGTCAGCTGACTCACATATGGTGGCCAATTAATCAATCAACAAACATTCATTAAGTACTTAGCATGTGCCAGAGTGCTTGGCAATGGGCATAAATATACACAAGTGAAATCCCACTGGGGGTAGGAGGGAAGGTTGCAATGCATTCATAGAAAATTTCATCATATATACAAAGTGATTGGATGGTGGACACTAGAGGATCAGGAATCAGTAAAAAAGTCTCTTTAAGGAGTTAAGCCTTGAAAGGACCTCAGGGTTCCAAGAGGGGGGTTCTGAGAGGCAGAAGTGAGAAGGGAGAGGATTCTGGTCTAAAGCAAAGAAATGAAGATGCATGATGGAATGTAGTATTTGAGGAACAAAAAGCGGGCCAGTTTTCCTGGAACATGGAGGGGAATAATGTGCAATCAACCTGAAAAGATAGGTAGGCATTCTCCAATCTCAAATGGAGAATGGCTTTAAATGCCAGATAGGGGAGTTCACATTTTATTCTAAATGCAATGGAGAGTTATGGATGCTTCTTGAACATGGGAGTGACATGATCAGATCAGAAACAGGCCATATGTAATATTAAATGATATTAAGTATGGGATGCTCAGAGAACATTCTATTCATCATCTTTCCCTTCTTCTTCCCACTAGGTGTGAAGTTAGCTACAAAACAAACAGATCTCCAGGTCACTAGTAATATATGGGCTGTCTGGGCAGTATTTATCCTATGGAGAGAAAGGGAAAAGACGTGTATACCTTCTTTGAGCTGGAAGAAGTTCATGAGTGGCATGTTGTTATAAAAGGAACCCTGGATTAGGGTTTAGGGTTCTGAGTTTGAATTCCAAGTGTGCTACATCTCAGTGATGGGACCTTGAATAATTTCATCTGTCAAGTTTCCTCTTCTCTAAAATGAACAAGGGCTAGACTAGGTGAAGAGTGACTATTTGGCTCAGTGGATAGAGCTTTGGGCCTGGAGTTAGGAGGACCTGAGTTCAAATTTGGCCTCAGACATTTACTATCTGTGTGTCCCTGAGCAAGTCAAATTACCTTGTTTGCTTCAGTTTCCTCATCTGTAAAATGAGCTGGAGGAGGAAATGGCAAACCATTCCAGTATCTTTGCCAAGAAAATCCCAAATGGGGTCAAGAAGAGTCAGACGGGACTGAAAATGATCCAATAACAACAACAAAAAGACTAGGTGATCTCCTGGCTCACTTTCAGCTCTAAATCGTATTTGCTTCCAAGTTATTACAACTTCCTACACCTCAGTTTCTTCCTCTTTAAAATAAGGGGTGTTGGGGCAAGACTGGACAATTGCTAAGATCTCCATTTCTAAATCTGTGATTCTATTCTTTTTTTTTTTAGCAGTTTGAATAAATACGCATCTTCATCATCAGTGTCCCTCCTCTAAATTTAGAGGGTTTAGCTGAAATGGGTGTTTTATATATAGAAGAATTTAATGGAGCCTTAGAGGGCTATAAAAATCCTCTGTAAATATTCCCCCTGGTTTCATTATGAGGATTTTCAGACGTGGTGAACCTAGAATTGTAGCCTGGGGCTCCAAGGACACTTCCAGCCACTGGGCCCCAGGCTTGGCAAAGACTGATTTCAGTAGAGTGTGAGTATCTGTGGAGTCTTTTATTGTAAAATTATAGACCCTCAGAGGTGAAAGGGACTTCGGAAACTTGTATTTGAACAGAATTCCCTTCTACAGCACCCCCAGCAAGCTGTGTTCCAGTGGAAGCCGGGAGACCTGCAGTGATGGGACATTCACTACCTTTCAAAGGTTCTCATTCAACTTTTGGACCATGCCTAGCACAATGGAAGTTTTTCCTGACATTGAGCTATAATATATATCTCTGAAACTTAAGTATACACCCTTATTCATCTGTACACTTTGGGAAACTGGGAGCTATCTTTGAGAAAGGCCTTTTGATATTTCAGATCTTTACTTAGCAGCACTGGCCCCAATGGGATTTTCATAGGATGGCAGTTCTAGAGAAGAAGGAGCCTTCACTGCCCCATGTCCAACCCTTTTATTTTGTTGATGAAGAAATGGAGGCACAGAGAGGTTACATGACTTACCTGAGGTCACCAAGGTTGTAGTTTCATACTATGTTATAGCATCTTAGATCTGGGTACTCCAAGGTCATCTGGTCCAAGCCCCTAATTTTATAGCAAAAGAAAAGCAGGCCTAAAGAGGTTTCTGAAGGTCACACAGATAATAAGTAACAGAATTGGGATTTGAATGAGATCATATGACTTCAAGTTCAGGGCTCTTTCCATTCATTCATTCATTTGTTCATTCATTTATCCATGAAGCATTTTCAAAGCATCTATTATGTGTGAAGCACTGTGCTAAGCTGAGGATACAAGACAAAAATAAAGCAACAGTCTTTGACCTTCATAAGCTTACATTCTATGGGGAGGAAAAAAAAACACATATATAGAGAAAGTGATCTAACAAGGAAATCAACAATTGAGAGCCCCCTGCTACACACACTCAACAGAAAGATGAGGGATGGAAATGGTAGTAAGTTCTTGATTTGAAATCTTTTTCAGGCTTAGAAATGATGGGAAATGGGAAGAATGTACTGGGAAATTTAATGAGCAATTGCTGGAAGATGCCAGGTTGTGGTAGAAATTGGGATTCTTGTAAAGGTTCTTTGCATCATTCTTTCCATGCACAAAGCCTTCCTGCATTCCTTCTTTAAGTCCAACCAATATTTAAGTCAGTTTTTATTAGCCACATACAGAAAAAGAGAACAGATTACCTTGGTCCACTTTGACAACCAATTTGGAACATCTCTTCTTTGTGGTTCTGGTATGTTCAAATGCTAGTTTGTTTTTTTTTTTTTCTTTCTAAACTTCTGTTTTCCATCTGACCAGGACCAAAACTGAAAGTGGTGATATCTGTGAGTGAGGCTTACCTCAGTCTAGTCAGTCTTTCCAACCCTTTCTCCAGACCATCCTGAGCCAGGGCCAGTGTAGGCCAGAGTTCTCCTTCACATTTGTGTTTTTGTACCCGCCTCTCTGCTCACCTACTTACCAGGTTGGTCATGCAAGAAGCATTGGGCAGAGTGCAAATTGGGCGGTTAGTTGCCTAACCGCCCAATTTGTGTGAGCAATTCAGTAATTGCATGTTTGATTAATTGCAAGTATGGGCTTGGGAGCCACCTTTTGAAGAGATGGACCAGTGGTAGGCTCAGGTTAAGCATCCAGTCCTCTGGGTGAGGCTTATCCAAACTTCCAACTTTCCCAGTTTCTCATATCACTGAATGCCATCTCCCTGCTCTATGCTGCCAACACTGCCTTCCTTCTTATCCTATTCCTCCCCATCCCAACTCTTTCCAGGAGCTGTATTGAAGTCTTCCCTAAGGCTTATTGGATGACTATTTCCCAACTTAGCCTTCTCTCACTTCCTTGCATTCTGGCTTCCAATATGAACCCAAGAATGCTCTTCCTTGACCTTGTAAAATTCCTGCCTTCTTTTAAGACTCACTTCAAGGATCATTTCTTGTAAGAAGCCTTTCCCAGTCTCCCCAACTACTAGTGCCTCTCCTCCAAGGCTACTTTCCATTTACTCTGTTTTTATATTTTAAATATTTTTATGTCTATGCACATGTGGTCTTTCTATTAGAAAGTATACTTGTTGAATACGGGACTATTTTTGCTTTTTTTGTCTTCCCAGCACTCAATGCCTGACATATAATAAGCCTTCAATAGATGCTTGTTGGTTGGTGGATTGAAGTCATGGCTGTGACTGAGGGATCTGGCTCCCAACATGCTATCCAGAAGGAAATGAAGACATCCTTAGACACTCAGTAATGGGATATGGTGGGTTCATGAGTAGTGTCTAGGGCAAGACCCATGATAGTACTCTCTGCCTTGGTGAGATCCTCTCTAAAACACTATATTCAGTTTAAAGTACCAGGTATATTTTTAAAAATAAGTTTTATTGATGTCTTCTCATTTCTAGATATACCTCTCCCCAACCCCCTTCCCCACTAAATCTCCCCTTTGTAAAACACATACACACACACACACACACACACACACAAACAGACAAAATTAACCAATATGGTAACCAAAGCTCACACTGTATGCAATATTCTCTCATTCTCTCTACCTCTTGACCAAGAACAAGAGCCATGTTTCATTCTTTGTTCTCTGAGACCATGGATTCTTAAATGGTTTTGTGTTCTGAATTTCTTAGGCAGACTGGTAAAGTAAAGGGGCACATTTTTAGAATCACATTTTTAATGCATAAAATAGAATACATAGCATTACAAAGGAAATAAATAATATTGATATACAGTTATCAAATTATTTTTTAAAAAATTCACAGACCCCAGGTTTTCTAGCCAGTGTTTGACTTCCTTTAAGTGACCTTCTCATTTAAATCATTGTAGTCATTGTGTATATTGTTCTTCTGGTTCAGCTAATTTCATATTGTATCATTTAATGCAAATCTTCACATATTTCTCTAGAATAAGGATGGGGACTTGATTCATGATTTAATCAGTATAGGAAATTTCCAGGTGAGAAGACTATACCAATGCAGGTCTGCACCTTCTCTGCAACTTCTAGTCTGAGAGAGTTGACTGGGATCCCTGAGAGGTTAAGTGACTATGTTTGTGTCAAAGTTGGAATTTTAACCCTTTCTTCCTTGCTGGCTCTTTTAGCCTCTGTACTATACCAAGTTGTTCCTCGTGTTTCTCGGAACTCCTCATAACTGCCATTTTTTTTGCCACAAGAATATCCCTTTACCACAGTATCCCCTAAACACCACATTTCAGAAGGGATATTGACAAATGAGAGACCTTGCAGAAGAGGTGAATCAGGATGTGAATGGGGTTAGAAACCATGCTATAGGTGGGAAGATCAGCTGAAAGGACAGGGGATATTTAGTCTGAAGATTTGTGTGTGGGGGATATGATCACTGTCTTTAAGTATTTAAAAGACTATTTTTATGGAGGAGGAATCAAAATGGTTCCAGTTGGCCTCAAAGACAGACTCAACTTTGATATGAGGAAAAAAAGCTAACAGTTATTCCATGAACTTTAATAAGAATGGCTTGTAGAAAGTAATGGCTTTTCCTTCACAAATGGTGGTCAAGCAAAGCCTGGCTTATTACTTATTAGGTATTAAATTCGATTCTATTTCATTCAATTCAGTTCTTTCAGTTCAATTTCATTCCATTTACTTTATTCCAATGCAATAATCATTAAGTGCTTACTGTATGCACAGTTTTGTGCTACTAGAAAAATAAAGACAAACAAAATGGCTCTGTCCTCAAGGAGGTGGGTATGGGAGCAGGAAACTTGTACGCGTGTAAGTAAATACAAAAAAAAACCCAAGTAAATATAAAGAAAATCTGTGGGAGCAGGGGAAGAGTACATTAATGGGGGGCAGAAGGAAGAAAGGTTTTGACTAAGAGGTGGCACACTGGCTGAGACATGAAAGAAGCTAAAGAACCTAAAGGAGAGAGGTGAAAGGACAGCATCCCCAACATGAAGGATAATTTGGACAAAGGCTTGGAGGGAAGAGATGAGATATTTTATATGGGGAACAGCAAAGAGGCCAGAGATTAATAGAGGGATTCTTGATCAGGTAAGGGTTGGACTAGATGTCCTCTGAAGTCTCTTTCAATTCAGATCCTGGACTTATGTAGGAGTATGAGTTCATATTCATAGAATTACAATCTCAGAATCTCAGAGCTGGAGGAAGCCCTCAGGGGTTACCTAGTCTACCTAGTTCATCTGCCCAGGAAGGCTGGCTACAGCATCTCCAACAAGTGATCCTCCTGTCTTTGTTTGGAGACCACTCTTTCCTGAGACAGTTCTTTCCATTTTAGGATACTTCTAATTTTCAGACATTTTTTCTTGCATGAATCCTAAGTCTGCTTTTCTACAACTTCTACCTACTGGCTGCCCAGTGAGGCCAGGAAGGACAACTCTCTTCTGGTCACTTAGTACGACTTTATATAACACATAATAATGATACTTGACTGAGTGACTTAATCAAATCAACCAGACTAGATAATTCTGGTCACCCATCCCTTGGAGTGTCATAGACATGGCCAAGTTCTTACTATAAGATAGGGGATGTTGTGCCAGTTACTTGGAGGGTGTAACATTGTGCTCAGAACACCCCAGTCAGTCAGTCAATAAGTATTCATTAAGTATTTACTATGTGCCAAGCATTGGGTATACAAAGAAAGGCCAAAAGGAAAACTAAACTAAACTAAATAGTTCCTGCTATCAAAGAACTCAGTCTAACTGGGGAGATAACATAAAAAATTTTTTGAGAAGAGAAAAAAAATTCAGCAAAACTGATCAATATATTGAAAAAAATAATCTGACATTATTTCCAATGCTTCTCACCCATGGATCTACCACCAAAGGAGTTGGGGGAAGGTGTCTTTTCATATCACTTCTTTGGGTCCAACTTGGTCTTTATAATTTTGAAACATTCATTATAATTTGACTCTTTTTTCCCATTCAGACTATGATCCAGATAGCTGCATTAAAACAGGGATAAATGTTTATGCAAGGACAAATAGGAGATACTAAACAGAGGGGAAGGCATTAGCATTAGGGAGAATTGGGAAAGGCTTTGTGTAGAAGGTAGGATTTTAGCTGGGATTTGAAGGAAGCCAGGGAAGTGAGGAGTCAGAGTTAAAGAGGGAGAGAATTCCAGACATAAGGAACAGCGAGTGAAAATGTCTGGAGTAGGGACGTGGAGTGTCGTACATGAGGAATAGCAAGGAGCTAGTAGCACTGGATTTTGGAGTTCTTGGGGAGAGGTGGCCAGTAAGGTATAAAAAGCCTGGAAAGGTAGGAGGGGGCTTAACAATGGATTGATATTTGATCCTGGGGTGATAGGGAGCCACTAGAGTTGATTGAATGGAGGAGGAGAGGAATAGTCAGACTTGTATTTTAGGAAAATCAGTTTGACAGCTGACTGAAGTGGGGAGGAACTTGAGTCAGGGAAACTCACCAGCAGGCTATTGAAATAGTCCAGACGTGAAGTGATTGAGGTCCTGCACTATGATGGCGGCAGTGCCTGAGGACAAAAGAAGACCTATGTGAGAAATGCTACAAAGGGAAAATTGACAGACTTTGGCAACCAGATTGGATGGAGGAAAGATGTGGTGTGTGTGTATGTGTGTGTGTGTGTGTGTGTGTGTGAGAGAGAGAGAGAGAGAGAGAGAGAGAGAGAGAGAGAAAGAGAGAGTGAGGAGCAATCACACCTTGCCTAGGTCTCCCCTAAGATCTATTGTGACCTGGAAATATCACTAGGGCACTTTGGGTCATGGAACTCTAACTTAGGAAGTTCTAAGAGGGAGAAAAGGGGTCTAGACTATGCCTTTCCCTAACCATGGCCCCATAAACTGCACTGGACATGGTACAGCTATCTGAATCATAATCTGAATAAAGAAAGAAAGAAGAATTCAATTATAATGAATGTTTCAAAATTTAAAAAACCAAGCTTGGGTCCAAAGAAGAGTTATTAGAAGACCCCCTCCCCCAACTCCTTTGTGGAGGTGGAAGGTCCACAGATGAGAAGCATTGGATAGATTTTTTTCAAAATAGTGATCTGTTTTGCTGAATTTTTTTCTCTTTTTAAAAATTATTTTATAATAAATTCTCTGGGAGGTGGAAGAGAGAGAGAGATAAGGAAGAGAAATCTAGATGATCCAAAAGCAAAAGACACCAATAAAATACATTTCAAGTTAGAGAGGGAAAAAAGTTAGCCTCTCAGCATGGGGCCAAGCAGCCTTCCCAGTATATGTTTTTACCATTAAAAAGAGGAAGCGCTGTAGGAAAAAGAAAAAGATGCATCCAGGGCAACTTTTTTTTTTATTACAGAAATAGTCAGAGAGTAAAGGCCTTTTCTGTTTACAGGAAACTCTCATAAATCCTCCAAAGAGGAGCTGACTGAACAATCCTCACCAGCAGTAGTGGGCTGGGCACACTGGGGCTTCCTAAGCTATGGCTGACTGGTCCCCTCTCCTTGGTCCGTGCCAGCTGAGTAACCAGTCCCAGGGTGGAAGGTTGGGGTCTTGTGGGAAGGGAAGGGTCTGAGCCCTGGGGTGGGAGAAGGTGTGGAGTCACCAGACTTCCTCCCTGGCAACATCAGCTCCCCTCTCCCCTAAGGGTTCCTCCACTTAACTCTGTGCCTCCTACACTAATGATATTTACTCTTCCCTCCTTTGCAAGGTGTTAGGCGGGCTAATTAATGTTTTGAAACTTCCTGAAGGCAGAAAACACAGTGTAAGTGCTTAATAGTTGCAAGAGTCATGTCATGCCTAGAGCACAGTGGGAGGATGGGGTGATTCTGTTGGCAGAGGAAGAGGAATGACCAATATGGGAGGTCATATTTTGAGGTGGTAGTAGCATCATTAAGAGAAAGGACTGTATGAGTTACCATGGTGGCCTCTACACAGCTTTCAACCAAAGCATTTTTAATTAGATGGCATAAATAAAAGTCCTGGTGCATGACTATGGGTGGCATTGTCTTCATGGGTAAAGCTTTTTTTTCCCAATTCAACAAGCATTTATTAAACACCTACTATGTGCCACACATTGAGTTTCATACTAGGAGTATAAAGACAACAACAATACAGTTTCTGTCTTCGAGGACCTCATTCTATTAGCAATAATAAAGCTCCTAAAATTGTATCCATCATGGGGAAAGTCTTAATACTCTTTCTTTCCTTTGGCTCCAAGGATTTAGTGTGGGAAAATCTCTTCGAAAGCACAAAAATAATGCCTTTTGACTGAGCATTAATCTATCATGCCTCCTAGAGGGAGTCACCAATTCAGTCAGTATACTGAGTTGAACTCACTCAGGCTTGAGGGTTATAGCTTCCATTTCAGTCCAGTCCATTCCATTCTACAAACATTTATTAAGTGCTTCTTGTGTATTCCAGGCTAGATTCTCAGGATAACAAGACAAAATAGGAAAAGCCTCTGCCCTGAAAGACCTTACATGCCATGGCAGCTATTGCAGGGATGCACCATAAGCGCAGGAAACCAAAAATGAGCTCATTTGAGGAGGAAGAGAACATTAACCACTGGGATGCCCAGGAAAGGCTTCACAGAGGAGGTGACTGCAATGTCCAGGTTGCTGTGCCAGGTAATGAGGATGTAATGGTAGGACAAGTCCTAGCCTATGCTCTCAAAGACCCTGTGGTCGAATAGGAAGACGAAACAAATACACAGTCAGCAATGGATCAATCAAAAAGCGTTTATTAAGTGTCTACTGAGTGCCTGGCTTAAATCTACCCTTCTGCAGGAGTCTTTCCTGATTGTGTTCCTTTGCTCCCCCCAATTGCTGATGTCTTTCTTCCATTTTCTATGTATCTTATATGTACTTGGTTATCTACATGTTGTCTTCTGTATTAGAATGTAAGCTCTCTGAAGGTAGAGACTAAGTTTTTGCTTTGCTTTGTATTCCCAGTGTTTAGCATCAATCCCAACACATTGCTTACCAAATAATTTTTGACTGACTGACCATGAGATGCTGGTGATATGAATACAAAGAATGAAATAAATCACCATAAATTATACCAAGATATTATGTATGTAACAATAAATAGAGAGGTTATGGGAGGTAGGAGTGATTCAAGGAGGGAGAGATCGCTTCTTGCTAGAGAAGCAGTGACCACTGAAATGGGTGGGCCTTGAAAGAAGAGACTATTCCAGGCAAGAGTAACAGGGTGCATAACAATATTCAGAGAGAAAAGGGTAGAATGGAACGAATATCTGGTAAGCAGATAAAAGAATTAGGGAGTCAGGCAGACCTGAGTTCAAATCCTGCCTCAGGCACTAGCTGGGTGACTTTGGACAAGCCACTAATGACTGTCAGCCTCAGGTTCCTCATCTGTAATTTGGGGATCATAATAGCACCTACCATACATGGTTATTGTAAGGATCAAATGAGATGATAAGTGAAAAGTGCTTTGTAAACCTTAAAGTGCTACATATTGTTATCATGTCCGACTCTTCATGACACCTTTGTGGGTTTTCTTGGCAAACGTACTGGAATGGTTTGCCGTTTCCTTCTCCAACTTACTGTACAGATGAGGAAACTGAGGAAAACATGGTTAAGTGACTTGCCTATGATTACACAGTTAATAAGTGTCTGAAGCCAGATTTGAATTCAGGTCTTCAAGACTCCAGGCTGGGCACTCTATCCACCGTGCCAGTTAGCTCCCTCATTAAGTGCTATGTTGATATTAGCTATTATTATTGTTATTGTTATTATTATTATTGTTATTAAGAGCTTGGGGACATAAAGGGAATATGATGGAAAGATAGGTTGGAGCTGGCTTGTGGAGGGCCTTGAGTGTCAGACTAGGAATTTGTGCTTTTTCCAGTAGGCAGTGGAGATTGGAGTTTCTTTGAGCAGAAGAATAATGTAGTCAAATCTGTGCATTAGAAGAACACATGGCAGGGTGTGTGTGTGTGTGTGTGTGTGGCGGCGGGAGGGGACGAGGATCATAGGAACTAGGTTTTAAAGCTGGATAGAAACCCAGAGGCCTTCTAGTCCAACCCTTTCATTTCATAGATGAGGAAACAAGAGGCCTAGAGAGAGTGAGTTGCATGCCCAAGGTCACAGAAGTAGTAAGTAACATCTAGAATCTGGGGCACCAAATCCCTGCTCCTTCCATTCACTCTCCCGTGTGGTCCTCCTTAAAGACATCAGAAGAACACCTAGAAGTTTTGACCCTTCATTGGCAGCTGTGACTGATTGACACATTTGGGAGGTGCTAGGATTATCCTGGACAGATGAGAAAGAACAGAAAGGCTTGAGAAGGTGAGATGAGAGGAAAGGGAAAGGTGTGGCTTTTCCTATCAATGATGATAATAATAGTTTATATTTCTTTAGCATAATAAGGCTTATAAAATGATTTATCCACAATAATTCTGTGAAATAGCATTCAATTATTCGGTCAACTAACAAGTACTTATTTAAGTGCCAGGTACTGGTCTAAGCACTGGAATTCAAAGATAAAAAGTATAATATAAATAGTATTATTTTACTTATTACACAACTGATGATCAGAGGGCTTAAGTGATTGGCCATCTAATTAGCAAGTGTTGGAGCCAGTATCGTAACCCAGGTCTTCTTACCATAAATAATGGGTGGGAGTTACAAGAAAGCAGCTTCAAGCTCAATGTATGGAATATGTAGATAGATGTATGTATGTTCATGTGTAGAAGTGTGTATATCTATGTCTATATGTATATGTATATGTATAGCTATGTGAATGTACATTTATGTATGTGTGTCTATAATATGGCTCCAACCTATCAGTCCAGACTCATCTCCTACATTCTACTCTCATGTACTATACATTCTAACCAATCTGATTGATTCCAGCCTTAGCTCACTCTGTCTTCAGTGCCTGTAATGGTTTCTATTCTCATCTTCATCTATTGAATGTGTTCCCTGCTTTCAAAACCTGATTTAAATGCTCTCACTTCCATAGATTTTTGTCTGATGAAATCTATTTTCTTTTTTTAGGCAATTGGGGTTAAGTGACTTATCCAGGGTCACACAGCTAGTAAGTGTTAAGTGTTTAGTCTGAGGCTGGATTTGAACTCAGGTCCTCCTGACTTCAGGGCCAGTGCTCTATCCACTATGCCACCTAGCTGCCCTCGAAATCTGTTTTCTTAAACTGGATATTGGAGAAGTAATTCAGCATAGTCAAGAGGGAGACGGCCTGAAATTCAGAAAGACTCTCGCTGAGGTCCCTGCCTCTGCTACTTAAACCACTCAGTGTCTCAGACAACTCTAAGCCATTTTTAACTCTAAGTGGAACTTTATTCCATAGGCCTTGAGAATCTATTACAGATTTTTGAACAGAAGCGGTGACATTTCACTCAACTGGGTGGAATATTCATTGGAGAAAGGATAGACTGGAGGCAGGGAAGCCAGTTAGGAGACTAATGCAATAGTCTGGGTGAAAAGATATGAAGGTTGAATTGGAAATTGAGGGGATACCCATCCACTGGGGAATGGCTGAACAAGTTGTGGTATATGAATGTAATGGAATACTATTGTTCCATAAGGAATGATAAGCAGGTAGATTTCAGAAAAACCTGGAAAGACTTACATGAACGGATGCTGAGTGAAGTGAGCAGAACCAGGAGAACATTGTATGTAGTAAAAGCAACATCGTGTGATGATCAACTGTGAATGACTTAGCTCTTCTCAACAATACAATGATCTACGATAATTCCAAAGGACTCATGATGAAAAATACTACAGAGAAAGAACTGATGGAGTCTGAGTGCAGATTGAAGTATACTATTTCACTATCCATATTTTTTTAATGTTTTTTTCCTGTTTCTTCTTTCACAAAATGACCAATATGGAAATATGTTTTACATGATTACATACATATAATCTATATCAGATTGCTTACTGTCTTTAGGAAGGGGGAGAGAGGGAGAAAATTAGGAACTCAAAATTTTAAAAAAGTTTAAAATTGTCTTTATATGTAATTGGAAAAAAAAATTAAAAAATACCATTAAAAAATAAGTGAAGGGCTGAATTTGGGTGGAGGCAGAGGGAATGCACTTATTTAGTCCCTTACTATTTAAAAAAAAGACAGGAATAAAAGCCCAAGAAAATCCTAAACTCAGGTACAAGAAAATATGGCATCATGGCTGTCAAAACCCTATAGAGAGGTCACCAGACTGAAGCTAGTGTAGATTACCAAGGGGGTGGGAAAAGAAATAGTGAGGGGTGGTTAATGGCTACATTCTCATCGGAGGCCCAGATTGGTATGTTTATGATAATGATGATAATGATAATAAGGCCATTACTCTAATTGCCATTAATAACATTCATTTCATTTATTTATCAACCATCTGCTTTCTCTCCTCATCTCCTGATACTTGCTGAGAGCAAACTGAACCTAGCTTGATGGCAATACTCACAGGCCTAATCCTCATTTCTCCTAGAAAGGCAAACAGGGAGGGAAGAAGGTAGAGAAGGATAGGAAAAATTAGGACAAGGAAGGTTGGGGGGGGAAGAAAGGTAAAAAAGGAAGGGAGGAGGGGAGGAAAGAAGTAGCTGTATTTGAGGATGAAGGGAGCCAGGAAGGGTACAAGTATGTATTAAATGCCTACCATGTGCCAGAGTCCAGGGGTGGGGAACCTGCGGCCTCAAGGTCATGTGTGACCCTCTAGGCTCTCAAGGGCAGCCCTTTGACTAAATCTAAACTTCACAGAACAAATCCCCTTCATAGAAGGATTTTTTCTGTAAAACTTGGACTCAGTCAAAAGCCTGCACCCAAGGACCTTAGAGGGCCACATATGGCCTTAAGGCCACAGGTTTCCCACCCCTGTGCCAGATACTGTGCTAAGCACTTTACAATTATTATCTCATTCGATTTTTACAACCCTGGGAGGTAGGTGATATTATTATCTCAGTTTTATGGTTGGGGAAACTAACGCATACAGGTTAAGTGACTTGCCCAGAGTCACTCAGCTAGCAAGTATCTCACGCTGCATTTGAACTCAGATCTTCCTGGCTTGAGCCCAGAACTCTATCCAAGGTGCCACCTAGCTGTTTAGGGCAGTCGGTGCAGTGATTGTTCCTGGCAATCCTTTTAATTCCCAAAGTCATGACAGTGTAACCAGCTCCTGTTCTGAAGACATGCTGTGGAAACTCTGAAGACAGAGCTTCAGCCTCCTTGTCTCTGAGATAGAGAGAAAAATGCTCCAGCTTCCCAGGGTTGTTGTGATGATCAGAGACAGCAAATTCAGTTAAATGTTTTGAGACTAACCATGCTGTCTAAGTGAGAGTTTCTTAGGGGTGATCTCTCTCAGGGATTTTGTGAAGGGGATTCCAGTTCCTCTATGGCTGGAACCAGCTGACCTCTGAGGCCATTTCCAGCTCTGAGGGGCTATACTTCTTGGTTCGAGGCTGGTTTTCAATGTCAAAACCTCTGCCCTTGTGACTAGGGGTTGCCTTGCTATGTAAGCACATCTGGGTAGAGCTCAGAACCAGAAGATGATTTGTGCTAATGACAGTGTCAGAGTGTGAAGCTCCACTTATCTGCACAAATGAGTAAGATCCTACAGACTTAGCAATGGACTTAACAGGCATGGTGATCACAGAGGTCCTGTAGCCCTTTTCACTGTATCTTTCAGCCAAGGAGCACAGTGAGTAGAGCTTGCTGTTGTCATAAGACCACCTTCTGGAAAAAATGGGCTGTACTGGGGAGTGGTGTAGTCAGAGGCTGGTCATGCCTCTGTGATCGGGAACTGAAAAGGAGGGGGTAACTGTGTTGCAGAAGCACCTAGAACTTCCAAAGTGGCTTAGGGACTTCCTTTTCTAAGACTCTTTTTGAGTGGGAAGGCTGATTCTTTGTCTGTCCCTTCCCTAGGTGGCCAAATGGCTGGGCCTCAGATTCCTGTGCCAGGTGGATGTCTGAAGGCAGGGTTGAGAAAGAACAAGGGAAGCTGGAAGAGGGGTAAATATAAGAACAATGTCAGGAGTTCTGAAATTTGGGATGAGCTGGTGTTGAAGAAGATAATGTTAACAAAAAGGGGTTTTTTCAAAGTCTTTTTGTTAAAGCTGTTCTAAGGAAAAAAGAGGGATAGAAAAGAAGGCTAAGACCATTGCCTAGGGCCAGTGGAATGGTTTTTTGTACTTAGTACAGTACCTGGATCATAGTAAGGGCCTAATAAATGCTTGTTGACTATCTGACGGGAGAAGGCCAACTGATGCTCAAAATATTAAAAAAAAAAATGGAAGAGAATGGAGCCTGCAAACTCTAAGCTGGTGAGTTTGACTTTTGCTACTGGTGAAATTCTAGCACCTATTTTTATTAAGGGGATAGTTAGTGAACGTCCAGAAGAGGCAATGGTGAAAAGATCCAGAAAAAATCTGAAAATGAAATCTTATCTTCATCAAGATTAGGTCGTGCTAGCCTAGGAGTTCTTAATCTGAAATTTGTGAACTTTTTAAAAACTAAATTTTGATAACCAAATTTTAGCATAATTGATATCCTTTGCAATGCTGTGTATTTTAATTTTATCCATTTAAAAACATTCTGAAAATGAGTCCATAGGCTTTATCAGACTACCAAAGCAGTCCACAAGGCAGAAAAGGTTAAAAAAAACTCTGGCCTTTTCTCATTTTTTTTTTGCCACTTTATAATATAGTTTTAGATCCGGTATGGCTGGGCTACTATTTAACATTTTTATCAATACCTTGGATAAAGGAATAGATGATAAGGCTAACAACAACAGCAATAATAATAGTTAGCATTTATATAGTGCATTAAGGTTTGCAGAACACTTTACAATTATTATCTCATTTTATCCTTACAATAACCCTTCAAGGTAAGTGCTATTATTATTGCCATTTTACAGATGAGGAAACTGAGGCAGCATTATGAGAGAGCATTATGAAAAATTGTACCCAGAACAAAACTCAGCCTGGGGCAGACAAGCTTCCTTACACTTAGAGAGTGTATAGATGTGTGGATGTCCCTTCCCTGAGATTTTAACCTCATTCTTTCTCATTTAGGCCATGTCCTGTACTACCTATCCATCTGCAGATGGGTGGTGAGTCTTTTTTGGAGCCCACTTCCTCACTGCTCCATCAGTGGAGTTGTCTCTGATACTCCTTCCAACTCTGAGTTTCGGTGGTTCTGTGACAAAGCAGCTGCAGGCCAGATAAGTCAAACTTGTCTCTCCCTTTCCATTGCCCTGATCCCAAAGGATAACCCCCAAGAACCTCTGGTACCTGTGGCAGCAGGATGTAGTAGAAAGAGCCCTGAGCTAGGGTCAGGACCCCCTGTCTCCACATTCTACTCCTGAATCTGTTACTCACTCAAGGTCTGTCCTCCTTGGTCAAGGTTCTTTTGCTCTCTGGGTTTCAGTTTCCTCCTCTATAATAGATTTGGTTTCTATGGTCTTATAAGGCCTTTCCAGGTCCCATATTCTATGATTCTATGACTGATGTCCCTTCTAACTCAGTTTCTGTGATTCTGTGATTTAACTTTCAGTCTTGAGCTTGGAAGGGAGAAGAGTAGGGAGATGTTGGAGACAGTTAATACCATTAGCATTTATACTCAGATATCAGCAAATGCCACAAATCAGTGACAGATTTTTTATTTTGCTCATTGTCTAGACATATTGTCTAAACATTGTCTAGCCTCATCTCCATGAGTTCAAATCTGGTCTCAGACACTTACTAGCTGTGCGACCCTGGGCAAGTCACTTAACCCTGTTTGCCTTAGTTTTCTTATTTGTAAAATGAGCTGGAGAAATAAAGGGCAAACCACTCCAGTATAATTGCCAAGAAAACACCAAATGGAGTCACAAAGAGTCAGACATGACTGAAATGACTGAACAACAACAACAATACTTAGCTCAGTGCCTGAAACATGGTATGTGCTTAATAAATGCTTGTTTCTTTCTTTCCTTCAAAAAAAAGAAGAAAAGTGATGAAGAAAATGTTAATAATGCAAATTAAAATCAAAAGTATGTCTTGCCTACATTTTTCCAGAGAGCCAGTTGTTGAACATTTACCAGCATCCCCCTGGATAAGGCACAGATATAATAGCTATGCTACACAATATCACATGGTAAGTAGATTCTAAAGGTTAAAACAAAGTGGTCTCTGTGGTCTGCAGGAGGCAACCTTTCAGTTCAGTGTTAGAGAGTGGATAGGAATTCAGCAGTTGAACAGGCATTCTGTCCTCTAATCTGAGGGCCTTCACTCAGTAGTCAATGGAGGAGGGGAGGCAGGGAGTAACAGCTGCTCTCACTTGGATCCAGCATTGACCTTCATTCCTCCAGAGCCAGTGTTCATGCCTGTAGGCTGACATGGCCTGAAGCACTGAGGAGACAATGCTGCAGGGGGCAGAGGTACAGAAGGGAGATGGCAAAGCCCAGAGGCACTGGTAAGCAATGTTGGCCCCTTGTTTTACCAAACTTGGACACTAGGATGTGAAGAGGCTGGAGAACTGGAAGCTATGTGAGGCACAGCTGGAAGGTTGAGCTTTAAGGAAGGACTGGGAATAGTCCACACTTCTGAGTTCAGGATTTCCAAGAGAAAAACAGAATCTTAAGCAGAGGGCATTAACCCTTAATCCAAATCTTAAGCAATTATGACATCTTTTACCTCCAAGAAATCTTCCCTTCACATGCATCCTTGGAAGGGAGGACTTAATTTTCGCTTTACCCTGTCTTTATGACTGGTACCCAGGTCTGCTAAACAGTTGTCTGACCCTCCCCAGGAGTGACGGATGAGTTCATACCAGAGACATTCTTAGCCTACCTTCCTTGTGTCTATGCTGAGCAATTTCATGACCGCTTGGCATCTCTGACAGTCACAGATGAACCCTTGGTGTGTGAGAGTAGGGCTGTGCTTGGGGTACACAGGCATCTGTCACCAGGATGACTGCGGAAGGCCTCTGCCTTTTTGGCAAGAAACATTTTGCCTGATTGATGACTCAATGTAGACTGCTCAGGTTCCAATCATCCCTTCCACTCTGTGTGCTTCTGCTGGGGGAGGATTGTGAAAGTTTGCAGTGGAGGTCTACAGGAATAGAGTTTTCCACTGATCAGTGCTCATGGGTTGTGGAATCTGCCAGCCAAGCCCAGCTGAGGATTAGTCTCTTGCCCACATTGGCAGAACTATAACTGGCAGTATTTTTACTTATGGCAAAAGTATCTGAAGTGCTAAGGATAAAGAGAAATAATAAAATGATAGGCTCAGTGGTAAAAAAGAAAGGATCCATATATGCCAAATATTTATAACAGTGCTTCTTATAGTAGTGAAGAATTGGAAACAAAGTAGATGCCCATTGACTCTAAGAAATGATGATTATCAGGAATACAGAGAAGTATGGGAAAACGTAGATGAATTGATGGAGAATGAAGTAAGCCCAACCAGGAAACAATATACACAATTACCGCAAAAACAGGAAAACAACCAATTTTATGGATCAATCTTGGCTCCAAAGAAGAGATTTCAGAAAGCACCTGCTTCATTGCTTTGAAAAGGTGAGGGACTATGAGTGTGGAACACTATACATATATAATATTAGACTTTTTTCTGTGTTTTGGTTAGACTTGCTGAACTATCCCCCTCCTCTTTTTTTTGGTTCTTCTTTATGTAAGCTATCTCTCTGGTAGGGGGCATAAGGAGGCACATATTTGAAAATAAAGGTAAAGAAGAAACAAAGCTATCACTCTTTGCAGATGATATGATGATATACTTAGAGAAACCTAGAGAATCAAGTCAAAATTACTTGAAATAAATTTAACAAAGTTGTAAGATATAAAACAAACTCATATAAATCATAAGCTTTTCTATATATTACTAACAAAGGCCAACAGCAAAAGATAGAAAGAGAAATTCCATTTAAAGTAACTTGAAATCATATAAATATTTGGTAGTCTACCTGCCAAAACAAACTCAGGAACTACATGAACACAATTACAAAACACTATCCACACAAATAAAGTCAGATCTAAATACTTGGAAAAATATCAGTTGCTTATGGGTAGGCCAAACTAATATAATAAAAATGACAATTCTACCTAAATTAATTTACTTATTCAGTGCCATACCAATCAAACTACCAAAATATTTTATAGAGTTAGAAAAAATAATAACAAAATTCATCTGGAAGAACAAAAGGTCCAAAATATCAAGGGAATTAATGAAAAGAAATGAAAGGAAAGGTGGCCTAGCCATATCAGATCTTAAATTGTATTATAAAGCAGCAATCATCAAAACTACTTGGTACTGGCTAAGAAGTAGAGTGGTGGATTAGTGGAATAGGATAGGTAAACAAGACACAATAGTCAATGACGATAGTAATCTACTGTTTGATAAAACCAAAGACTCCAGTTTCTGGGATAAGAATTCACTATTTAACAAAAACTTCTGGGAAAACTGGAAAACAGTATGGCAGAAACTAGGCATTGACCAACATCTTACAATGTATATCAAGATAAAGTCAAAATGAGTACACAATTTAGATACAAAGGCTGATACTACAAGCAAACAAAGAGAGCAAGGGATAGTTGACCTGTCAGATTTATGGAGAAGGGAAAAATTTATGACCAAACAAGAGAAAGAGAACATTATGAAGAGCAAAATGGATGATTTTGATTACATTAATTTGAAAGGTTTTTGCACAAACAAAGCCAATGCGACCAAGATTAGAAGGAAGCAGAAAGCTGAAAAACAATTTTTTCAGCCATTGTCTATGATAAATGCCTCATTTCCAAAATACATAGAGAATTGAGTTGGATTTATAAGAATACAAGTCATTTCCCAATTGATAAATGTCAAAAGATATGAACAGGCAGTTTTCAGAGGAAGAAATAAAAGCTATCTATAGTCACATTAAAAAATGCTCTAAATCTCTATGAATTAGAGAAATGCAAATCAAAACAATTCTGAGGTACCATATCACACTTATCAAATTGACTAACATGACAAAACAGGAAAATGATAAATGTTGGAGAAGATGTGGGAAAATTGGAAGACAATGTATTGTTGGTGGAGTTATGAACTGACCCAACCATTCTGGAGAGCAATTTGGAACTATGCCCAAAGGGCTACCAAACTGTGATAGCCTTTGACCCAGAAATACCAATTCTAGGTCTGTATCCCAAAGAGATCATACAAATGGGAAAAGGACCCACATATATAAAAATATTTATAGTAGCTTTTTTTGTGTTGGCAAAGAATTGGAAATCGAGGGGATGCTCATCAATTGAAGAATAGCTGAACAAGTTGTGGTATATGGATGTAATGGAATACTATTGTGCTATAAGAAATGATGAGCAGGCAGACTTCAGAAAAACCTGGAAAGACCTATATAAACTGGTGCTGAGTGAAGTGAGCAGAAACAGGAGAACATTTTACACAGTAACAGCCACATTATGTGATGACTAGCTTTGATAGACTTAGCTCTTCTTGGCAATGCAACAATCTAAGACAACTCCAAAAGACTCATGATGGAAAATGCTGTCCACATCCAGAGAAAGAACTGGTGGAGTCTGGTTGCAGATGGAAAGATATTATTTGCTCTCTTTTTTATTGTTGTTTTGTTTTGTTTCTTCTTTCTCATGATTCCTCCCATTGGTTCTAACTCTTCTTTACAACATGACAAATGTGAAAATATGTTTAATATGGATGTATATGTAGAACCTATATCAGATTGCATGCCGTCTTGGGGAAGGGGGAGGAAAAGGGGGAGAAAATTTAAACTCAAAATCTTATGGAAATGAGTGTTGAAAACTAAAAATAAATAAATTCATTAAAAAAGAAAATGAAGGCAATGTAAAAATAAGAGATATTAATAAAAAAGTTATTAAAAATAACAATTGGGGTTGGAGCCTTATAGCAGGTAAAATTGTGCTGAGAGAAGGTGATCTAATCTTCACTCTTGTGCTTTTGGGGGATGATCCAGGCTCTGGGAGAGGGTCACCACAATGAGGGGCTCATTGGGGGAATTTGGGGTAGTAACATTGCGTTGTTACAGAAGCCAGTGGAGGGCTGCTAATTGGATGGTGACTACTGTGAGAAGGAAGCATTGTCCCGATACTGACACTCTGTGAAAAACCCTATTTATTCAATACTAGATGTAAAGGGCTTTAATAGTTAAAGGAGTTTATCCTAGAGGCAACAGAAAGCCACTGATGTTGATAGAACCACTGCAGCAGAGTGTAGGATGGATTGGAGCAATGAGAGAATTGAGGCAGGAAGACCAGTCAAGAAACTGTTGGAATGATCTAGGAGAGAAGCGAGGACAGCCTGAACCAAGGCCATAGTTATGTGTGTGGACAGAATGGGTCATATATGAGAGATCATATAAAATGTAGAAATGGCAGGATTTGGCAATGGATTAGCTATGTGGGGTGAAGGATAATGAGGAGTCCAGGATAATGCTGAGATTTTTAACCTGAGAATCTGGAAAGATGGTGGTGTCTTTAACAGAAATTAGGAAGTTTGGAAGAGGGGAAGAATTTGAGGGAAAGGATTAATGTGTCTTTGGGGCATCAATTTGAAATTTCCAGTAGGCAGGAGAGTTATACACATACATGGAAAACATTCATACATATATGTTACATGTGTACACACATTTGTACATATATGGACATACAATAGAATATATATGTACATACTTCCTGCTGCCATATATGTATAAACATATATTTTATGTGTATATCCATATGTATGTATCTATTCTTGTATATTGTATATATTTATGTAACATATACATGTATACAAGCATAGATGCATATATATGGACATACACATATAACATGTATGTATGTACATGTACATATATGTTTTATTGTATATCTATATCTATCTCTAGTTAATTATCTGTCTGGCTATCTATCTATCTATCTATCGGTCATCTGCATAGAGATGATAAATAAATCCATGTGAGCTGATGGAGTTACCAAGAGAGTGTAGAGAGTAAAGAAGACCTAGGATAGAGACTTGGTGAACACCCACAGTTAAGGAGGGTGATTTGGATGATAAACCAACAAAGAAAACCAAATAAGTGGTCAGACAGGTAGGAGGAAAACCAGGAAAGTGGAGTTTCATGAAAAACCAGAGAGAAGAGAATATCTGGGAGGAAAGCATGGGCACTTGATAGTGTCAAGCATTAACAGAGAAGTTAAGGTAGATGATTGGGAAAGGCCATTCTATTTGGCAATTAAGAAATCATTAGTATCTCTGTAGAGTAGTTTCAGTTGAGTGATGAGGTCAAAAGTCAGATTATAAAGTGTTGAGGAGAAAGAAGAGAAGTGGTGACAATACATATAGAACTTTTTTTTTTAAAGTTTTGGCTGAAAAAAAAAGGAGTACTATATCATGACAGCTTGAAGGAGAAATAGTGTGGTCTACTGAAGTACTTTTTTTTAAGAGTGGAGAGACTTGAGCATGGTTGAAGTCATTAGGGAAGGAACCTGTGGATATGGAGAGGGTGAAAATGATAGAGAGAGAGACAGAGAGAATTATTGAGCTTATAATCTATGTAATCTTCTTTAGAAGATGGGATCTAGCGAATGTGCACATGGATTAGCCTTGGCAAGGAGAAAGACCACCTTCTTATCAGAGACTAGGATAAAAGTACAGAATGAGAAATGATGGCAAAGGGTATTGAGACGAAGAAAATAGGAGAAGGAGCTCATGTTGAATGACTTCAGTTTTCTCAGTATAGTAAGAGGCAGAGTCCTCAGCTGAGAGAAGGGCGACAGAAGTTGTAGGAGGTTTGAGGAAGCAAGAAAAGGTTTGGAATAGCTTCTGTGGGGAGTAAGATAGAGAATCAATTAGGGGAAAATAATTAAATCAAAGTTGGGTGAGCAGTCCCTGTCCCGAATTGAAAAGTTTAGAGAGGAGGCCAACAGCTATCTCCAGGGATGGGTAGGAGATGGGTCATAACTCCCCAAATGGTAGAGAACACTGAGAAAGCTCTCAGAATGGGACCAAAATAAAATTCAGAAAAAGCAAGGCCCTGGAAGGAAAAGAACCTAATGGAAAGTTGTCATCAAAAAGATAATTACTCAAAGACTAGGAGAGAGGCCAAATCTCAAATAGGACAAAGGAAAATGATACAATTTTCCCTTGCCACTGGCCACTCCTTCCAACTTGCCTTTTAGCCCAATATAGAGTCCAGTGCAGTTCAGGGCCCAGCCCATCCTAGTTCAGAGACAACCTGACCCCTATTCAGAGCCAAGGCCAGCTTAGCCCAACCCAGAGCTCAGCTCAGCCTAACAGAGAATTCAACCCAGCCCAGTCAGTTGCAGAGCCAACCCTAGTACAAATCAGAGCTCAGACCAATCCTGCCTAGGCAACATGTGATGGGTGGAGACCAAAGAAGATTGGTTACTGGACCAGAATGACTACTGCATCTGTGCCCTTCTCTTTTTTTCTCTTTTTGCTGAAGCTACCTAATCTTTGACTTCTTCAAAAGTCAAATGAGGATTATCTACCCTCCCATGGGAACACTTTATAGCTTTACAGGTTTTTTTGTCCTTTTTCCAGAACCAGCTTTCCCCATCTAAGTACTGCTCAAAGTTATTTTGAGTATCCTATGTTCTCCCTTCTATTGCCTCCCAGACAGTTATCTCTTTTAATGGAGAACATTAAAAAAAGAAAGAACAAAAGAGTCACCCAAACTAATAGGCATGTTAAGTATTCCATGATATGCAGTACTCCACACTGATAGTTCCCCACATTGTCAAAGAAGCGGGAAAGAGGACTATCTTCTTGTATCTCTTCTTTGAGGTCAAGCTTGTTCGTAATCATTTCCAGTATTTAGTTTTGATTATTTAATGTAATTTTGTACATTTACATTGTTGTGGTCATTGTATATATGGTTTTCCTGGTTCTTCTTGCTTTACTTGGATTCAGTTCATATAACCTTTCCATGCTTCTCTTTATTTATCATATTTATTATGTCATCACAAGTCATATTCCCTAAAATTCATGCACAACAATTTGTTTAGACATTTCTTCTTTTTTAAGCCATATTCGACTAGCATTATTCTATGACTGTGAGTGATGGAATACCACCACGTCTAAAGAATTGAGAATAAGCATCTTCCAGACGACCGTGGAGAGGTGGGTAGTGAGTGTAAGTAGGTAGTAAAATGTTGCAAATAAAGAATTAAGAAAATCTGGAGTAAAGGAATTGGAATTATCAAAGGAATGTGAAATTGATAAAGATGATGAACTGATCATCCATTCCACTGGTATTTCCATGATGTCAAGAGAAAGTAAGCAGAATTTCCCAGCATATTGGGTGGGCCCTCTGTGGCAAATTTGTGGACAAACAAGGATGAGAGTTAGATGGGATGGACAGACATGGATGAGTTATGATCTGTATGTTGAGGGTAATACCTCCAACCCCCATTAATGAGTTCATAGATTAACTACAATATTTCAGTCAAGATCATTGTTATTCACCCTAATTAATCTCTAACAGCTGCCTACAGGATGTGAGGATTCTGATGCCAGGGCTCCAGGCTATCTCTGGGGCTTGTTCCGCTATCTTATCCTGGGGGTTGCAATGATCCAGGAAAGACAACAGGATCAAAGAATCATTGGATTATAAATTTAGAACTGGGGAGGACTTTAGGAAGCCTCAAATCCAACTCCCTTATTTTAAAGATTAGGAAACTGAGACCCAGAGAAGTTGAATGATTTGCTCAGGGTCATACAGCTATTAAGTCTATGTGGTTGGATTTAAACCCACATTTTGCTGACTTCAAATTCAGCCATCTATCTACTATACAATAATGCCTCTTGAGGCTAAATTTGCATCCAGTTATCCTGTATGCTTCCAGCCTTTAGTGCAACCCAGAGGTAACCCCTAAAGTTAATTGTGGCAGAATCTGGCCCTCCCAGGCATTTTATGCCAGCACAAATGACCACCAGAGATATCCCCCATGATTAGGCCAACTTTCGAGGGAAAAAACCCAGAGACCCCAAACCTGTGATCTCCTGGGTTGGTCCAGCCCCTGAAAGGCAGATTCTTTTTTCTCCATTGGTTTGTTTCCATTGAAAATTGGCCAGAAGACCGGGAAATAGACTCCCTCTTAATTTAATGGCTCTGCTGTTGTCGATGGGCCAGGTATTAATTGTGTTAATGGTGATCATTCTGAATTCATTTGGTGTTTGTGGGGAGGCCACCTGCATGTCCATATGGTTCCCATCATTACTGAGGGGTAGGGAATGGGCCCACTAGGAGTTTGCAGAGGGGAGGTTGGGCTGACAGTGGATGCTGGGATTCAGGAAGGGGAAGGATGCTGGTGGGACCCTGCCGAGGTCTGAAATCTTTCCAAAGAGCTCTCCACCTCCCTCCTTTTCATCCCCCTCTCCCTCCACCATAGACAGTTCTTTTCAAAATAATAATTTCACTTGAGTGTTTGAACACCTCAGAAAATAAACAAAACTAGGCTTCACTGCTCCCACACAGTCAGGTTGCAAAGGCAACCTACTGCTTACCTTCTAATTTTAACAGCATGACTAGCACTTCACATGCTAACTGTGCAACTCTCCAGAGGAAACATCCAAGGCTTCCAGCAAAGTTGTGAGGTAGATATGTGTGTGTGAGAAAAAGTATATGAAAGTATATGTGAGTATATGTATATATATATATATATATATATATATATAAAAGAATTGTAGGTCCATGTACATGTATGTGTGTGCTTGTAAGAGAGAGATTTTGTATATGTATATATGTATAAAAATCCTATCTTCTTGAGTATGAGTTTATATGTTTC
Organism: Vombatus ursinus; assembly: GCF_900497805.2. Lineage (NCBI taxonomy): Eukaryota > Metazoa > Chordata > Mammalia > Diprotodontia > Vombatidae > Vombatus > Vombatus ursinus. The sequence continues at coordinate 4,336,626 of NW_020954563.1, read as the reverse complement.
TATGAATGTGTGAGGATGTGTGCCTGTATGTGAGAAGAATATGAGTGTGAAAATGTGCTTATATGAGTGTGAGTGTATGCAAATTTATGTACATAAGTACTATGTGCTTAGACGTGTGCTTACGGATGTATTTTATACATATATGAAGAGGAGTGTCTATGTATAAGAACTGTGTGTAAAAGTATGTATGTGAAGGTATCTGTAAGAATATCATGTAAATGTATCAATCTGTGTGTGAAAGCACTTAGATGGGTATGAGTATTTGACAGTGAGTAAGTTTATACATCTGTGTAAGAGAGTGTGGGAGTTTATATATGTGTTTCTACTAAAGATTTATGTGTCTGTGTTAGTCTAGAAAGTCATGTGCATGCAAGAGGATGTGGTTTTGTGAGCATTTGTGAGATAGTGTGTGTTTATACATGAGCCAGTGTGTGAAAATGTGTATATGGGTGTGAGTTTGTATATAATATATACATATACATGTATGTACACATGTGCATATGCATATATGTATGATACCTACATGCTTATGCATCTATGTGCATATGTGGTGTAATGGAGGAAGGAGATGGAGAAAAGGGGAAATTTTGAATCAGAGGGAGATGGCCTAAGAAATGGAAGAATGACTATTTTAGGGTTTTGGTTGTGAAATCTCTAAAGCCTGATGAGGTAGGAAGGATGAATAACATGAAACAGCAGTGTCAGAAGGGGGGAAATGGCCCTGGGGGATGGGGAAGGGAGGGATGAGGAAAGCCTGGTAACTCTAAGGCTGGGGAAGAGCAGGATAGCGATTAGAAGGGTGGTTCTGAGGCTGGCCCTGACCACAGAGTCCTCCTCACTAACTGTGCAGATGTTAGATGACCAGGTACAGCTTCTCAACCTGCCCTCTTCATTTCAAACAAGAAGGATTTCCTACAGTCCCACAGTCACAGATTGTAAGTGCTATTAGAGGTCTCAGATATCACCTAATCCTAAGTCCTTCATTTTACAGAGGAGTTCTTATAATTTGCAGGAAAGTTAAGAGACTTGCCCAAGGTCACAGGTTACAGAGCCAGGACCTCAAACCTAGGTTTCCTGAGTGGGGTGCTCTTTCCACTAGACCACAGCTGCCCTGATTAGCTTTTGGGTCCCTCTCTAAGGAACTCCCCTAAACAGCTATCCACTCTATATTTAAGCAACAGTGTCCCTACTCCAGTTTTCTAGGGAGTATAGTATAGAGAAATGCTGAACTTGGAGTGCTGACTTTGGTGCCATGAGATCTGACTTCACCTTAACCCATTTCCTTCCACAAAACTGTCCTTCCATACTCCCAGTGGGACTGGTGGGGATCTCTTGGCAATCTTCAGTTCATTCATTTATTCAATAAATATTTACTAAGTGTCTACTATGTCTGCTGTTCTGAACTTGAAACTAGGGGAAACAAAAAGTTTAGATAAGAAATTTCTAGTTCTCTTGGGGCTCACAGTCTAGTAGGTGGATAAAACAGACCTAACTACAAAACACACAATTACATGTTAGGTACATGAGGTTCCCAAAAGGTAGGTTGTGATTGATGATGAATGGAGAGACATTAAGGAGAGGCTTCCTAGAGGAGGTAACTGTTTCCTTCTAAGGAAGGGTAGGGGTAGAAAGGGTAGAAACTCATTAGGTAAAGAGGGAGAGGGAGAACATTACAGGAATAGGAAAGACATGGAAGCTGGAGGGCATAGAACAAGTTTGGAGAGTAGAAAATAGTCCATTTTGGAAGAAGCAAATAGAAATCAAGGAGAACAGTACCATAAGACTGAGAAGGTGAGCTAGAACTATATTAAGGAGGCCTGGAAGAAGGGGTAGATGAGTTTGAATTTAAGAAGCAATAAGAATTAGAAATTGAGGGGATACCCATCAACTGGGGAATGTCTGAACAAGTTGTGGTATATGAATGTAATGGAATACTATTGTGCTGTAAGAAATGATAAGCAGGAGGATTTCAGGAAAAAAAAACTTGGGAAGACTTACATGAATATATTCTGAGTGATGTGAGCAGAACCAGGAGAACATGGTACACAGTAACAACAACATTGTGTGAGGATCAACTGTGATACATTTAGCTCCTCAATACAATGATCCAAGACAATTCCAAAAGACTTATGGGAAAAAGGCTATCTACATCCAAAGAAAGAACTGATGGAGTCTGATTACACATTGAAACATACTATTTTCACTTCTTTATGTTTTTTTTCCTTTTGTTCAGTTTCTTCTTTTACAACATGACTAATGTGGAAATGTTTTACATGATTGCACATGTATAACCTATATCAGATTGCTTACCGTTTTGGGGAGGGGGAGGAGAAAGAGGGAGAAAAATTTGGAACTCAAAGTCTTTAAAAAAAAAATGAATGTTGAAAATTGTCTTGACATGTAATTGGAAAAATAAAATACTTTTATTTTTTAAAAAGAAGAAATCGTAGCATTGGTCTCAGAACCAGGATGAACATTTGATGTCATTTAGTCTAGTCGTTTTACTTTTCAGTTGAGTAAATTGAGGCCAAGAGAGGTGAAATAATTTGGCCAAGTTCACATCAGCAGCAATAGGGAGCCATGGAAGATTTCTGAGTATAGAAATTATTCTGCTAGCAATATAAAAGGCAGATTGAATCAGAGAACAATAGTGAATTGACAACCCCAAATCATTGAGGGACTGAAAAAAATGAGGAAATTATGCTTGGAAAGTAGCTTCAGAAAAAATAATGACATTACTTAGAAAACAGATTTCTTTGGCCTTGAAGAGATCTTTAGCTGTGAATTTTCATGGGTTCTCAGGAGACAGAGGAGACTTCCGAAAGCCACAGACAGCAGGATATCTTGAGCAAATCCCTGCCCCACCTTTCTTCTTTGCTGCTATCATGTCCCAGGCGAAAAGAAACCACTTTTTTTTTTGGATCAATCATTCCTCAAAACCTTTTTTCTTCAAAGGGAAAGAGGACAGTGATCTTACACTTAGCTTAAGTCCATGCCTCCACATCTCACTGTTGTCTAAGGTAGGAGTCCCAGTGAGTCTCATCAATTCATGGGATTACGTATTTAGACCCAAGAGGTCATCTTGTCCAACCCTCTCATTTTACGTATGAATCAAATGATGTCCAGAGAAGGGAAATGATTTGCCCAAAGTCACCCAATTAGTGAATGGAGGAGCTGGAATTTGAACCCAGTCCATGGTATCATAGGATCATAGATCTATAGTCTGAAGATATTTCAGAGGCCATCTGGTCTAACCCCTACATTTTAGGTTGAGAAAATTGAAGCCTAGGGAGGTAAAATGATTTGCCTAAGGTCACACAGATAGCAAACAGCAGGGGTGAGAGTTCAGTCCAGGTCCTCTGATTCCCAATCTGTTATTCTTTTCTAGATGACTGGAGGCAGTTAGGTGGTTCAGTGGATAGAGCATTGGGGTTCAAATCCGGCCTTAGACATTTAATAGAGCTGTGTGAACCTGGGCAAGTCACTTAATTATTATCTGCTTTCAACTGTAAAATGAGGCTAATGACAACACCTACCTCCCAAGGTTGTTGTGGGGATCAAATGATGTATGTGTAAAGTGCTCAGCACAGATCCTGGCACATAGTAGAAACTTAATGCTCGCTTGTTTGCTTGCTTCCTTTGTTCCTCCCTCCCTTCCTTTCCTCTTTCCCTCATTCCCTCCTTCCTTCCTTCCTTTCTTCTTTCCCTCCTTCATTCCTTCCTTTCCTTCCTACCACCTCATGCTATAGTTCTTTTATCCTCTAATCCAGGACCATCACAAGATGATGGAAAGATCAGGAGACCTTGGTTCTTAGGCCGGGCTCTGCCACCAAGTTGCAATGTGCCTTTAATGAAGCCTTATCTCCTGGTGGGTCTATTGCTGGTCTGTATATTTCCTGTATGACCTACAAGAGCCCTTGCAGCTCTGCTCTGACACTCTATCATCTAATTCTCCTTTCCCCAAGTCAAATTGACCTTCCTTCCAATTAGTTTGAATTAGTGAAAATCATATTTCTTCCCATGGGGCTTGTATTTCATTTCCTAAATGATTCAGCGCAGACCAGTAAGGGTAGTGGAGGCACCTGGCTAAAGTATTTTTAAAAATCTACTAATTCTGTGATTTTTTTTCAAAGTACAAAAGATTAACGTGCCCTCATGTTCCTGTGTGCTGATGTCACTCTGTGCTATTGAGGGTTCATTCTCTGCTCTGAACCACTTGATGGGGGTGGGAGGGAATCGGAGCATTCCTCCACCAGGGTGGTGCAGTGGGAAGAGGTTTGGACTCAGGCTCAGAGGGCCTGTTTTGCATCACTGGTCTGCTACCCACTACCTGGATCGCCTTAGGGAACTCACCTGACCTATCTAGGCCTCAGTTTTCTCAACTGGCAAACATCATCCAAGGCTCTTTCCCGCTTTATATCTGTGAAGCTATGATCTCTGTTCCATTTGGGGCTTGTGCTATTCAGTGCTCTTTACCAGTCCACTTTTATATATTAGTCAACAAGGCAGGACACATCATCACTGTCCCTTCTATTCCCAGACGACTCCTCCTTCCTTGCTCAGCCTGACCTCAGAAGACAAGCGTTCTCATCGCTCTTTTCGGGAGACATGACTCCTTTCACTCACCTTCTCTTATCCCCTCCTCCTCCCAGGCTAGAGATGAAGCCATAGGCACTGTCATTGTCACATGAGAGGGAAAAGTTGAAAACAACAAGTTCTTTGGAGAGGAGAGACATAGGGGTGGCCTCACTGAACACACACACACACACACGTACAAACAACCCCAAATCTAGCTTGACACCACAGAGAAGAGGAACTCACTGGCAGAACCCAATTCTGGCCCCCAGAAGGCTGACCCATGTTTAACACTAGGGAGAATTTGCCAGAAATGGGCAGCTGAGCCTTCCATTAGGACAACAATGAAGCCACCAGAATGAGTTTATTTATCTTGTCATTTCTTCATCTATTTAACTCTTCTAGCTTCTGTAGCAAAGAGAGCCATGGACATTGCAACTTAAGTGACTGAGCTAGCTACACATTCCCTCTTGATGCCTAGAGGGCCATAAAGAAGCTGAGAAAGCTCATAAAAATCACTTACGTTTATAATATGCAAACAGGTTTGCAGAGCATTTTACATCCATTATCTCATTTGCTGTCTACCACAATCTCATCCCTTTTTTTACAGTTTAGGAAACTGATGCTTGTAGAGGTTAAATGACTTGGCCGTGGTCACGTGGGCTGGTCAGTGTCTAAGTCAGGATTCAAACTAAGATCTGGTACGTAGTAAACTCTTATTACCAGCATTCTCTCTGGCTGTCTCCCATGCCTGGAATACTTTCCCTTCTTTACCCTGACTACTGATCTTCTTGGCCTCCTTTAAGTCCCAAGTAAAACCCCACCTTTGACAGGAATTCTTCCCTAACCCCACTTAATTCCAGTGTCCTCCTTCTTTTAATTACTTTTCATTTATCTTATATAGGCATATTTTCTTTCATTGCGCTTTGCTTTACTTGTGCCTAGCAGATTTTTAAAAATACAAATTAATATAATTTTTAAAAAATAAAAATTGAAGGTTTGTGGCAACCCTTCATTGAGCAAGTCTATGGGTGCCATTTTTCCAATAGCGTGTGCTCACATCCCGTCTCTGTGTCATATTTTTGTAATTCTCATATTTCAAGCTTTTTCAATATTATGATATCTATTATGGTGACCTGTGATCAGTGATCTTTGATGTTACTATTGTAATTGTTTTGGGACACCATGAACCACGCTTATATGAGACTGGCTGAATTTAATAGATACATGTTGTGTGTTCTGATTGCTCTACCAATGGGCTGTTCCTTTGTTTCTTTCCTTTTCCTTGGGCCCCCCTATTCCCCGATACACAACAATATTAAAATTAGGTCAATTAATAGCCCTACAATGGCTTCTAAGTGTTCAAATGAAAGAAAGAGTCAATTGATGTGGCAAACTTCACTGTTGTCTTATTTTAAGAAATTGCCACAGTCACCTCAACCTTCAGCAAGTACCCTGATCAATCAGTCAGCGGCCATCAGCATCGAGGCAGGCCCTCCACCACAAAAAGGTGTTAACTTGCTGAAGGCTCAGATGATAGTTAGCATTTTTTTTTAACAATAAGGTATTTTAAAATTAAGGCATGGACATTTTTTTAGACATAATACTATTGCAAACTTAATAGACTACAGTATAGTGTAAATATAACTTTTACATTCATTGGGAAACCAAAAATTCTTGTGATTCACTTTATTACGATATTCCCCTTACTGTGGTAGTCTGGAACCAAACCCACAATATCTCCAAGGTATGCCTGTATATACCTTGTTTTGTATATATTTGTTTGCACATTGTCTCCCTCATTAGACTGTAAGCAACTTGAGGGCAGGGACTGTCTTTTGTATCTTTTCGCGTCCCCAACATGTAGCACAACGCCTGGTGCACAGTAGGTACTTAATAAACATTTATTGATTGATTTTTCATTTACCATCCATTACCTCTTGTTTCCAGGTCCTGGGAGCTCTTTCTATTGTCTCATTATGTCTCTCACCATTCTTTCACAAGCACCATAATGCCACACAATTTAGAGCTCATAAAGGGCTTTAGAAAGTCTCATTCAGTTTTGCTGATAAGAAAACTGAGGTCCGTAGTGGATCACCCAAGCAAGATTTGAACTCAGGCTTTCTGACTCTGAATCCACTGCTTTTTCTTTATCTTGCACCAATGACGATGATGAAAATAACAGCCCATATTTATAAAGCCCCTTATGTAGCACTTTCTCGCAGTGTTTCTGTGCTATTATTATCCTCATTTCAAAGAGGAAGGCACCCTCAGGTCCCTTCTGGCTCTAAATCTATGATGTTAAGTGGTCCAGAGAAATCAAATGATGTGCTGAAGGCCATATGAATGGTTTACTATGAAGCTGGGCCTCCACCCTGAGATGCCCACTGCACGTCCCATGTCGCCAGCTTCTTACTTCTAATTGATAATCAATAAATATTTGCTAAACACTAACTGTGCCAAGCCCTGTGCTAAGCACAAAAGGAATAGTCCATGTACTGAGCTCTCCTACCCGGTGGTTTCTCCTTTTCTGGGATTCTTCTTCCTGTCTTACATACCCAACAACACCTTTCCCCGCAAAGCTTTGCTGGAATGGAGAGATGCAGTATGTTGTTGGTACCAGGTAGCAGGGCTATCAGTCCTCAGAAGCTTCCAGTCCTGCATTCGCTTTGCTCCTGACTTGCTTTTAGCAAGGCTCCTCCCCAACCAGACTTCCAGTTTTTGAGGCTGATGGCATCTTTTGACTTGCCTTGTTCCTCTTTGGCAGGGAGGCTTCTGTCTGAAGAAGTGGGTTTGACCTTTCTAGTTGCAGGGCTGTGGGCCTCCTGGTTGGGTGGTAGCTGAGGCCTCTGAGTGTGTCTACATCAAGATGACCACAGATGACCCGTCAGCCATTGCTCACTGCAGTTACCACCTCTGGGCAGCACCCATTGCTGGTAGCAACACAGATTCTCAGAGATAGAAGGGACCCTGGAGCCCATCTAGTCCAACCTGCATTGGAACAAGAATCCCGTCTGCAATCTACCCACATCATTTAACTTCCTGCTTGAAGAACTTTAGGGAGGAGGAACCCACTGTCTTCCGAGGCAGCTCATTCCACTTTTGTGTGGCTCTAATTATTAGGATATTTTTCTTCACATCAAATCTAAATTTGGTTCTTGGCAGCTTTCACACACTGCTTTTGGTTCTGGCCTCTAGGGCCAAACAGAGAAGGTTTAATTCCTCTTCTATGAGACAATCCTTTAATTACTGAAATATTTGATTATGCCCCCCCCCCAAGTCTTCTCTTCTCTAGACTAACCAGCTCTAGTTCCTTAAAAAAAAGAAGTCATTCGGGTTCGTCTTGAAGCTCTTTACTATCCTGACTGCCCTTCTCTGGACGTTCTCTACTAGTTTATCCATGTCTTTCCTAAAGTGTGGTACCCCAAACCAAGTATAATAATCTAGACATGCTCTGACCAGGGTGAAGAAGGGGCAGATGAAATCATCTAGCTTTGTTACTTCCTTCCTGCTATGTACCTTTGAATTCATTAGTAAGACCCATGCAAGGACCTAGGTTAGCCATCCACTAAGAATATTTTCTGGACTGCCTAATTCAATTAGATTAAATTCATTTCAATTCAAGTGAATTTATTAAGTACCTACTATGCTCATGGCTTTGGGTTAATTTACAGATAGAATGAGGTGACTGATAAAAGATGGAAAATGATGAACTCTACCTTTGGGAACTTCAAGTCAAATTTTTGGGGAGAGAAGGAGGCAGTAAGAAATGTCAATGATCCTGGCTTAATTTTACCTCTGAAAATCCTAGGATCCTAGATCTGGAGCTGACAGAGACTCTTCAGTGCCATCTGAACTAACCCCCTCATTTTACAGGTAAGGAAACTGAGGCCCAGAGCAGTAAAGTGACTTCCCCAAGGATGCATCCCCAAAGATGCACAGGTAGAAATGACCATCCATATCCTATGGTCTTTTGTTGAATCGTGCTATCTCTCTTCCATAAGTCCCACACACTTTAGATCTTCCACTAGTTTGTTTTAATATTTTGTAGCTAGGGATGCAGGGTTTGGGCTGTTATCTTTCCCTTTCTATATTATTGGCCCATCTCATTTTGTGGTCATACATGTTCCTGATGAAGCCTTGCATTTCAGAAATTCCTAAATATTGGGAATCAGCAGCCCTAGGCTCAGCTCTTGCCTCACACACTTAATAGCTAGGCCATCTCAAATAATTTGCTTAATCTCTTAGGGCCTCAGTTTCCTCATCTGAGAAATGGGGGTAATAATCCTCTCACCATCTCCTTCACACAGTTGTTGTGAGGAAAGTGTTAGACCTAAAGAATTATAGGAATATGATTCTATTAATCAGGTTGCATTCAATTACTCATCTTCATTTCACCCACATCATCTAGCACAGGGTGCTCGATAAAAGCTTACTGAATGAATGAACCAGATGAAATTGAGTGGTGATTAGAAGAAAGTCAACTTTCAGTGAAGACTTGGGAATGGAAATGAGGTGTTAGCAAATAATGAGAAGGGCACATCCCTGCATATCCCCATATACACAACTTTACACCCTCACCCTGTCCTCATTTGGATCTGACCACATTCAGAACTCGGGCCAGTGAGAACTGTGAGAGAGAGAAGGAAACTGATGGAGTGTGGAGGGGAAGAATGAACCAGTGGTCCCTAGAGGAAGGGAGCAAGAGATTCAGTGGGGGCAGCTACCGGGATGTCTCTGTTTTTCTTTGTCTCTTCTCTCTCCCTGCCTCTTCCAGCAGCAAGAAATTTTGATCTTCCCTGATGTTTTTCTATTCAATTCAACAAACATTTAGTGAGCTCTGGCTATAAGGAAAGTCCTGGGCTAGGTACTTGGGGGGATAAAGGAAAATAATAAAATAGGAACCTATGAATGAGGAAACTAAATTCAAGAGAAGTCAGGTCTCTTGCCTGAGGTCACTCTGGTAGTAATTAGTAGAGTCTAGGTTACACACTTAGATCCTCTGAACTCTAATCCAAATCCAATGCTTCTTCTTCTACACAATGGTCCCTGTCCTCATGGAGATTATAATTCATCACATATTTAATCATATATACTATATATATACTACACATATATATGCATACACACACACATATCTCTCTCTCTCTCTCTCTATATATATATAATCATAATAGTTTGGAGATTTCCCTATTGGTGTTTTATAATTTTTGTTCTGCTTCCCCAGAAATGTACCCTTCGGTATGACTCTTAAATATGTAAGCATATTATGCCAAATGCAGAGGTGGGGAAACTGGGGTACAGACAAGGCAAGTAACTTGCAAGTAATGAGTCATTTTAGCAAATGCAGAAAAGAGCTGCCACTATGCCTTTGGGAAACACGTGCAGTTAGAATATAGCAAGCTGACTTCTTTCGCAACCAAAGGCAAGGCTCTTAACCACGGTTCTGTTCGTGGTCCTTTCATTCATGTGAGTCACATCTGCTCTTCCTCCTAACCCCCTCACACTTCTCCTCCTTCTCCTACCACCAAGAACTGCGGAGAGTACGTGAAGAAAAAAGGGCCATGGGGAGTACAGAGATTCTCCCAAAAGTCAACAAAACCTAAGACCCTGATTGGAATGCCCCAGAATCATGGCTGTAAGCTTAATCCCAATATCCAGATTCAGTGTTCCATTGATTTTACCAAGGATGGTTGTGAAAGGTCCACAGGCAGACAACAGGCAAGCAACGAGCATTAAGTGCTTACTACATGCCAGGTGACATGTTAAGTGCTGGGAATAAAAATAAATAAATATAAATAAATATACAAAAAATATATAAATATAATATAAATAATATAATATAAATATAAATAACTAAATAAATAAGAATAAAAGCAAAAATAAAGACAAATCCTGCCCTCTCTACTTTATTCCCAATACTCCTTTCACTAGACAATGTTAGTGAAATGGCCTAGGCCTGTCTCTCAGGCAGCATGGCCTCATGAGCAACTCCCCAAACACTGCTTCTGTGCAGGCCTATAAATACCAATATAGCCATAAGCAATTATCTGGGTCTACAGAGCTTGTCTGAATTATAATGCACTTTCCTTCACTCTTTAGAAGACAGCAAGAACTGCTCCCCTGTGGTGGGCAGTATTTGATATCTCCAAAGAGCTCACGAGAGCACTTTATAACATAGGAAAGAGACACACAGGGGACAGACATTCAACTCTACAGACGGACATAAGTGGGGGCCAGGCTAGCTCTGACTGCCCAAGGAATACAAGTGGGAATCCTTCCAGTCTGCTGGAGAAATGTTTATTTTCTAACTTTGGAGAAAGTGCTAGCAGGAAGTCCGCTGATGAAGCTCTATAGATGAAAAGAGCTTAGAAGCTGCCCTCCCTAGAAGCAGGGCTGATAATTTTGACTGGTGCTGCCTGTTTGCTAAGAGTCTTTTGACTCCAGCAGATGCCACAATATGAGCAAAAGGTTCATCAGCCATTTCTGTCTTGTCCCCCAGATGTTTCACCACCTTGGGGTCTGTGCCTCCAAGAAAACAGCTGCTCAGAACACATGTACATTTTCCACTCAACAAACCATAAGAATGTGACAATAGAATCATAGCTTCTGAATCCTAGGGCTAAAATGTCAGCACAGAAAGGTGTTTCTTGGGGAAATCTTTTCATGCAGCTTTAGCACCACCACTATCCCCCTTCCCCAGTCCCTATCACTTTCTCTCTCTCCTTTTCTCTGTCTCATTGCCTCTGTTGTTGTCTGGCTGGATGGCTTCCCAAGAAATGTTACATCTTGTCAGCACAGGAGCTTTTAAAAAATTAGTGAAACTAAATATTTCATTCAAGATATTTATTAACATAATTGTCACTTCTTAGTAACAACTCACCTCTCCTATCCACCGCCATGAACCTTCCCTTATAGCAAAGAAACATACAAAGTAAGATAAACCAACACACTGGACATATGTGCCAACATATGCCTCATTCTTGGAGGCAGCTAGGCGGCTCAGTAGTTAGTAGTTCGGCCTCAGACACTTACTATTTGTATGAACCTGGTCAGGTCACTTAATCTCTGTTTGGCTTAATCCATGGGAGATGGAAATGGCAAATCACTCCAGTATCTTTGCCAAGAAAGCCCCATAGACAGCACTGGTGTGCTATGGTCCACAGGGTCACAAAGAGTCTGACACAACTGAACAACAAATACCTCAAACTGCATTTATGGTTCGTCACTTCTCTAATGAGAAAAGGGAGACATCTTTCTTTCATACACACACACACACACACACACACACACACACACACACACACACACAATTGAATATTTCCCAATTACATGTAAAAGAAGTTTTTAACAATATTTTTAAAAATTTTGAGTTCCAAATTTTCTTCCCTCTTGCTCCTCCTCCCTCCTTGAGAAGGCAAGAAATTTTATATTGACTATAAATGTGAATTCATGCAAAACATATTTCTGTGTTAGTCATGTTTCATAAGAAAACACAGGCAAAAAAATAAACCAAGAAAAATAAAGAAAGTTTAAAAAAAAAGTCTGCTTCAATCTGCATTCAGAGTTTATCAGTTCACTCTCTGGTGGTGGATAGCATTTTTCATCATGAGTCCTATGAGATTGTCTTGGGTCACTGTCTTGATCAGAATAGCTAAGTCTTTTACAGTTGATCATCCTTACAATGTGGCTGTTACTGTGTACAATGTTGTCTTGATTCTGCACACTTCATTTTGCAGCAGTTCACGTAAGTCTTCCCAGGTTTTTCTGAAACAACCCTTTTTATCATTTCTTAGCGCAATGGTTTTCCATCACAACCATATATCACAACTTGTTTAACCATTCCCTGATTGATGGACATCTCCTTGATTTCCAATTCTTTGCCATCACAAAAAGAGATGCTATAAAGATTTTTGTACTAATAAGTCCTTTTCTCTTTTCTTTGATCTTTTTGAGATCTCTTTGAGATAGTAGTGGTATTGCTGGGTAAAAGGGTATGCACAGTTTTATAGCCCTTTAGGCATAGTTCCAGATTGTTCTCTAGAATGGTTGGACCAGTTCACAGCTCCACCAACAATGCATTGGTGTCTTAATTTTTCCACACTTCCTCCTACATTTGTCATGAGAGAGATCTCTCACTATTAATCCTCTGAAGTCAAGTTAGGTCACTACATTAACCAGTATCCTGAAATCTTTTCAATACTGTTCTTTAAATTATTATGGTCACTGTATATATTATTTTCTTGGATCTTCTTTCCCTTTTATCAGCTCATATAGGTCTTCCCAAGTTTCTCCGAATTCTTCATATTCATCATTTCTTATGGTACAATCCTAGCTAAAAAGCATTTATCTTGGTTCTACTTAATATAAGCTATTTTGGGCCAGGGGAAAAATCTCAAAATACATAATCTGGTTAGTAGTTTTCCCTCTCCTCTCCTCCCATACTCACACTCTTAGGGGAGGAGGGAAGTGTCAACTGGACTCCAATCTTGAGATACCTTTCTTTTTGAAATCCAGAGCACATATTCCCAGTGGTTCTTTTTGTGGAATAAAGATTTTTAAAAAGTATTATTTGAGGCATTATGGAGGGCTTAGAGTCAGAGAGGTCCAGGTCTTAGGAATAATGAAGAAGTGGTCCTTTTCTTCTGGGACCTGATTTCAGAACCCTCTTTCTGAATGCTTGTCATTGTCCTTTGTGATCAGGACTGATTTAGCAAGGGAGGATCAAGAGCACAGAGAGACTAGATAAAAATTCTGAACTCCTCCGAGTCCCTTTATCTAAGTGGACACTTTACATGCATAGTCCAGAGACTTTGGGGCACCAAAGAGCAAAGAGATTTGGTGGGCTAAAGTGCAGGGGACAGATGTGTGTTCACTATCCAGAGTTCCCCAGGTTTCTAGGGCTTTTGGCCCTGGGCAGGGCAGAGTTTTTTGTTGAGAAGCCACATAGACACTATAGAGAAACCAGACTATGAACCATGTTGGTCTCCATGCTTCTCCTGAGACAGTAAGAACTAAGGGACAAGCTGTTGCCCTTGTAACTAAAGTCAGGGAAAACAGGCAGATGTCAAGGGGTGGATAGAGACGGAGAGAATGAAGGTGGAAATCAGATACATTTAGGTCCAACCACAAGAACAAAGAGTAGATCAGCTTAACCAGCCCCTGTAATAGTGGGTGAGAACAAAGTCTAGGTCAAGCTCCTTTGTCTCCCTTGCTTTCCCAACACTCTATTCTGGGAAGAAAGCATAAGGAGGTGACCAGGTACCCATGATCAACTCGTTAAGAGTTGCTGCATGTGCTTGTAGCTGCCAATACTTCCAGGAGACAGGGAAGGAACAATCCCTTTCCCCTCTCCTTTTGCTAAAAAAAAAAAAAAAAAAAGCATATTATTGCCTCTTTCCAAATTTGATTTTCATGACCTATAAAGTGAGAATAACAATAGTTGCATAACCTATTTCATAAAGCATAAGGCTCAAATTAGATAATGCATATGAAGAGCTTAGTAAACTGTAAAGCACTGTGTAAATGTTAGTTATTATTATTATTTTCCCATCGTGTGGGTATAGTCCCACTTATTACCCAGGAGTGTGAAATGCTTCAAGCAGCTATTGCCTTTTAGGTAAGTGGCGATCCTCTAACCACAGACAGTAGTTGTGCTTTTGAACAGAAGTATTTTTTATTAACATAATTACTACCTTTTAAATTCTTCTTCACACAGGACGATTGCAGTTGATAAATTCTAAACTGATATTTGACCTGTGAAAGCCTCTTTCCAGCTGCCCCCTTTTTTCATACAGCATCAAAGTTAAATGCTGTGACAGAGCAAGGCTCACCATATCTCCCACTAGAATTTAGCTTTTTTTCCATCAATTTATTCAAACATTGGGTGTTGCCATTTTCATTATTGTAATGGGTGCCTTTATAGTCTGCCCGGATGGATAACAGATCAGCCAGCATCTGGTAGCAGAGACCATCCTTTTAAGGATCCTGCACTACAGCGTTATTTGGCTGAGGAAAAGGTTCAGGCTTAAAGAATATTCAGAGTTATATTGAGAGCACCTGGGGTGATGAATTTTGAAGGTTTGCCCAGGTAGTCCATTGGTACCATGAGACAGCATATACCCTCACAAGAAGAGTCTTTCTTAACCCATGAACTGAGTAACCTGAGTATCTGAACAGCAAATAAACCACATTGGATACCTGGGGAATTTATTATTTTAATTGTTGGACTTCATCACTGGTTATTTGAATTTTTTTTCGAGGATGGTTTATCACTTGTAAATTATTTGCCACAACGTTGTAATTCTATCCAGATCCTTAACTTTCTAATCATGCATCTTTTATGGGGTCTCTTTTAAAGAAGCACTATAATTACGTGCCAAGGGTCCCTGTAAATTTTATCAGGCCATAAAATATTATACTTTAATTATTTGGAAGGAAAAAAAAGAAAATGTTCTCTCTGCAAGATGGACGATCAATACTGTTGGAATCACTATGTCGTTGGCAGTTTCCTATGTCCCATTTGCACCATTCCTCCCAAGGCCATAAGGCTCTTTCCCTTCACTCAGGCTCTGACTACACAAGGAATAAAGAAGAATTGTAGGATCATGTACCTAAAGATATCTTTGTCTAACTCTGTGGTAATTGTCTATATAGGGAGTAGAAAAGGCTTCCAAGGAGATGGTGGTCTCATTGATGGGAGAGATAGCTTTGTGTGGGATGATGGGGGATGTGACTTGTAGTCAGAAAGACTTGAGAGTTCATAACCCACCCAGACTTACATGAGGGTGACCAGGGGCCAACTTGCATAACCTCTCTGAGCCTCGGTGTCCTTATTTGTAAAACGAGTGTAATAACACCTGCAGGAGCTGCCTCACAGTTTTGCTCTGGGGATCAAGTGAGTTAATGAATACCAAGTGCTTCAAAATACCTGACCCATGAATGTCAGGCATCATGGTGGTTTCCAAATATCTGAAGGACTATCATGTGGTAAAGGGCTTGTTCTTGGAGTCTTCTACTTTCTTAAAGATGCATCTCAAATGCTTCCTTCTACATGAAGGCTTTCTATAGTAGGATAAGGATAAGAAGAGCACTAGATCTGTAATTTCATTTCCAGTAAGGAAGCTTCTTCTACCACAGCAGGTCAGTTACTCATAGTCTGAGAGAGCTGTCTAGAGCAACGAGGGGTTCAATGACTTATCCAGGGTCATAGTGACAGTATGTGTCGAGAGAGTGACTCAGACTCAGATCTTCCTGGCTTTGAGGCTGGTTGTCTATCCACTATACCTCAGTGCCTCTCACATAGAAGGTACTTACTAAATGATTGTTTATTGTTTATTGATTGATTCTTCTTCTCTCCAAAGGACAGAACTAGGACAAAGAAGTAGAAGTTACAAGGAGGAAGGTTTCAGCATGCTGTAAGGCACACTTAGGTGGCATAGTAGATAGAGCACTGGGTTTAGAATCTATCCTGCCCTCTAGCTTCCTTTAATGAAAAATTATCTCAGAGGGGGGCAGCTGGATGGAGAAAGTGGATAGAGTTCTGGGCCTGAAATTGGGAAGACCCAAGTTCAAATCTGGCCTCAGATACTTACCAGCTATGTGACTCTGGGTAAGACACTTAACTTCTGTTTGCCTCAGTTTCCTTATCTGTAAAATGAGTTGGAGAAGGAAATCATAAACCAAGAAAACCCTAAATGGAGTCCTGAAGGGTCAGACACAACTAAACAAAATCTCAGAGGGAAGACACTAGGGAGGGAAGGTGGGAGTTTGAGGTGAGGGGGGAGGGAGGAAGTAAGAAACCAGGAAAGGCCTTTTTGTGGAAGGTAGGACTTGAACTAAGTTTTGGAGACAGCCAGGGAAGGCAGGAAGCAGAAATAAGGAGGAAGAGCATGACAAGTCTGAGGCCCAGTCAGGGCAAAGACATGGAATCAGGAAATAAGAAGGGTGGGGTGGATGGATTGCAGAGTATGTGGAGGGGGGTAAAGCATAAGGCTGGAAAGATAGGAAGAAGCCAGGCTGTGACAGGCTGTAGAAGCCACACTGATGGTTTTGTATTTGATCCTGAAAGTAATAGGGGGCCACTGGTGTTTATTGAGTAAGGAAGTAACACGATTAGATCCATTTTTTAGGAAAATCACTTTGCAGATGCCCTTACAGAAAGATGTTTACCCTGACGTTAGACATAGTTCCAACAATCTTATCCAAATGGTTTCTCAGGTTTGATGTAACAAATAAAGGGGGTAGGAAGGGAAAGAGACCACAGTGCTGTGAGTAGGCACCCTGGCAGCACCGATGAGGGAGAAAGAAAACTCTGGCAGCAAGAAGGCTAGAGCTGGAGTCATTTGAGTCCTTGGTTTAAATCATGACTTTAAAACTTACTGAGTTGTGTGACTCTGGACAAGTCACTTCTTATTGCCGACCCTCAGTTTTCCTCTTCTTTAAAGTGAGCAAAATAGTTATACACTACCTACCTTATAGGGTTCCAATAAGAAAAAATCTTTGTAAACTAAATTAAATCTAAATTTGTAAATCTACATTTCTGTTATTTATTTTAGTAAGAAGTAGATATGGAATCTTAAATAGCACAGTAGTCAGGGACCAATCAATATAGAGAAAAATGGCTCTATAAATCTCAATGTTGCCTGGGATTTGCCATATAATAATACACTATATGTTACTATGTAGGAAATATACCATGATTGGGTTGCTGATGGAAATTAGCCAGTCAATCAAAAAGCACTTACGTATTTTTTCTAGTCCATAACCCTTATTTTATTTTTTAATTACTTTTTTTCCTTTTTTACATTAATTTTTAAATTCTGAGTTGCAAACTTCTATCCTTTTATCTAGTCCCTCCCCTGCCAATTGAGAAGGCAAGCAATATGATACCCACTATACATGTGAAGTCATGCAGAACATATTTCTATATTAGCCATGTTGCAAAAAAGAAAAAAGCAAGAAACACAAAGATAGTGAAAAAATGAAAAAAGGAAAACATGATTCAATCTCCACTCAGAGTTCCTCAGTTCTCTCTCAGGATGTGGAGAGTATTTTTCATCAGGAATCTTTTGTAATTGTCATGGATCAATATCTCAATCAGAGTAGCTAAGTCTTTCACAGTTGATTGTTGTGATAATATTGCTGTTTCGGTAAGTGATGTTTTCCTAGTTCCGCTCACTCCACTTCGCTTCAATTCATATATGTCTTCCTAGGTTTTTCTGAAATCCTCTCCTTAATAATTTCTTATGTCACAATACTATACCACAACTTGTTCAGATTCAATTGAAGGGCATCCCCGCAATTTCTGATTCTTTCAATAAACATTCATTAGGTGCTTATTATGTGACAAATACCATGCTAAGTGCTGGGGATTCAAAGAAAGGCAAGAATAATCCCTGCTCTCAAGGAGTGTATAGTCTTATAAAGACAATATGAAAATAACTACATACATACAAGCTGTATACAGAATGGAGGGACAGTAATCTGAGAGAAGAAAACATTAGTAATTGAGGAAATAGGAAAGACCTAGAGAAGATAAGATTTTAGCTGTGTCTTGAAGAAAGACAGAAAAACTAAAAAACAGATGAGAGCAAAGGTTGCCATCTGAATTAGCCCCTCCTGGTTCTTTTTTTCAGTCTTGTTCCAGAGTCTATTTGCATGGTAACTAGGAGCATTTTGGAGGTTAGAAAGAATTTCCTCACCTCAGCTATGTCCATATTTTGCAGTTTTGCTAAGTGTAATGTCCAGGGATAATTAGGAAAGATGGACTCTTGACCAAGGAATATGATAGGAGTTTAAAGGAATTTTATACCATAACTCAAAGAGATTAGACTGAGGGACCTCCAAGCAGCATCAGAAGAGAAGTGCTCAAAAGAAGAGATTAAAACTTTCAAGGGTTATTCTAAGTAATTGCCTGGGTTTAGTGAATAAAAATAGCCTGAGGCCCTGAGCTTTTCAGAGGTAGAACCCACCTGCTACATTAGTTGCTCAGAAAAGTCAATTCAACTGAAGCTATAGATGGTGGGAGAGAGTAGCTCATAGGACATGCTCAGAAGAGAGCAACTCAGTGGAGACTCAGAGGAAAATGGAGATGCCCAGTGGAAAGCAGCAAAGAGCTGTGTGATGACATCTCTAGGGAATAATGGCAGTTTTGCCATTTTGGAGGCCCTTGTGCCTTTGGACACAAGTATTTCTTGGTCAGTCATGCTCCCCATGTTTCTGCTTCTTCACATGTGTTCTCAACAAGTGTGCTCCTCTATGCATGTTCTCTGATCACATGTACTTCTTGCATGTGCCTCCTTACCTGCTGGTGTGTGGCAACCTGTAGGAGAATATATCTTTATTTGTAGCAAAAGAACCTTTTTTTATCACTTTTTGTGTTTGATATTTGATTAAATATCTGGTGCTTTGAGCTAACATGCTCTCTAGTTGATTTGTATTTTTGAGTGGATGCCTAACTACACAATGCCTTTAACTTTAGGTAGCTTTCAGGAACCCATATGTCAAGGGGCTCCTGGGCCTACATTTAGAACCTTCAAGTGAGAAGGAAGCCCAGTAATCATCTAGTCAATCCATTCCTCAAGCATGGGTCACTTCTACAGCAGTAAAATACATTGATATTTAGTCCCAAGTGATATTCTTCATCACTTGGGGGTTAAAGGTTAAATTATGTTCATCATACTAAATTGAAGAGGTAGGGGTACAATGAACTTTAGGTATTACAACTGGTAAATCTTTACACTTATAGTCAAAAAATATAAGCCTCTCAAGGGCAGGGGTATTCTTATTTTATGTTAGTTCAATTGAAATGTTTGATGAATGAAATGGGTAAACCACTCATATGGAACATATGAAAATGCCAGATAAATGGTTGTTCACTTTGCAATTATTATTACCTTTACACAGCCTATTTAATTAAATATTACTATTTAGACAACTTCTTGAGGGTAAGGAATATGTCATGTTTCATTTCTGCATCCTCAACATCAAGCATACTGGTTTGCAGGTAGTAAGTACTAAACAAAATTTTATGGAATTGAACTGGTATTTCAGAAATAAATTTATATAATCATGTTCTTACTAATAGGGACACCATTTCCCCTGCTACAACAAGGTCACTTTTTTAAAGATCAGTAACATTTAATGAATGTTCAAGCCACAGGTATTTTGACAATTATTATAATGTGATCAAAAAAGTATTTTCCTGGGATACCTGAAAAGTACATTCCAGCTCCAGCTTGGCCACTAACTTGTCTGTAACCTTGGGCAGGTCTAGTCTCTTTTTGTGCCTTGGTTTTCTCCATTTGTAATATGAAAGATTGGTACCAGATAATCTTTAAGGTTCCTTCTAGTTTTGTCCCATTCCCGTATAGCCTAGGAACCACGGTGGCCAGACACAGGCAAATGATAATGAAGTCGGCCAACCCTGAGCTCTGACGTGAAGGGCTCCAATGGAGTTTATAACTTAATATTGTATTTACTTACAGTAAAGATTTCCTATCAATGGTTTCCAGTTACACATAACTCACGAATAATTTGCAAACATTCTCCAGGATGCCAGAGGTCAGACACATCAATAAGTGTTGCAGACCCACTGACTTTCTTTTTCCAGGGTTGGCTGAGTGAGTGGAGTTTGGTCCCCCACAGTCTACGGGGGAGGGGCCAGGGCTCCAAGCCCACCTCCTTGCTGGTCCTGCTGAGGTTGTAGCAGCTGTAACAACAGCAATAGTCGTAATGGTGATGGTGATAATAATACCTTACATTTATAGATTGCTTTACGATTTATAAAATGCTTTACGTATATTATCTCAAACCAGCTTGAATGGAGCCTTACAGGGACTGGCAGTCCTGGACACTCTATACGCTCTCATCAGCTGCTTGGTAGGCACTTGGAAAGCGGCAGATTTCTAAAATGCCATGAATTTAGTCTTAATGAATATTATAGGAGATCCTAGTAAGCACTGCGCATGAAACCTGCAGTTGCCCGTTAATCCTCTGCCAGTATGTGTTCCTTAGCTTGAGATTTCCTGCCTGCAAAGACTGATTCTAAAGTAATGGAGTAAGAACTTGGGCAGATACCACCCACTAAAAGTTCAGACTTTAGGGACTATTCTCATCTTTTCTGCCTGCCCTCTTTGCACCTCTACCAGTGTCCCTAATACTCTTCCCTTTATAATAATCTGCTCAACCAATGGCAGCAAATACTTACTTAAAGTCTAACTGTATTCCTAGCCTTGTTCTTTGCTTTTGTTGTTCATTCATTTCAGTCATGTCCCTCTTCCTGACCCCATTTGGGGTTTTCTTGGCAAAGATGTTGGAGTGTTTTGTCATTTCCTTCCCTTGCTCATTTTGCAGATGAAGAAACTGAGCCAAACAGGGTTAAGTGACTTGTTCAAGGTGGCGCAGATAGTAAGTGTCCAAGGACAGATTTGAACTCAGGAAAGTGAGTCATCTTGACTCCAGGCCCAGAACTCTATCGACTGGGCCAACCAGCTGCTCTAGTCTTGTTCTAGCTCTGATAAACTCATTTACGTTAGGATTTAAATGATCCACAAGGCTTAATGACCCCTCACTTATAACATTTGCTTTTTAACAGGGGAAAGATGTTCAACAACAAACTTTTAAATTATACACTAAATGCCAAGTGCTATATCAAAACTGAGAGAGATACAATTTGGGAAATAAAACCAGAGTTGGGGGCTCCAAGAAGCATAGGATGTGGGAGGGGGCTAAGACCAATATAAACAACAAGTCTAAAGGCAGAAGATAAGTATGTTAGAACAGTAGCAAAAAAAAAGAAGCAAAGGGGATTTGGAGGAAGAAGTGAGGACTTCCCTCTTAGGGAGTTCAGGAAAGGCTTCATAGGAATTGTCTCATTGGGACTCACTGAGATTTTAACGAACAGAGATAGTGAGAAAGGGAGCAGAATATTCCAGAGAAAAGAAAAGATGGGAGCTCAGACACAGGCTGAGGTTGTCCTTGTGGAATGTTAGCTATCAATCAGTAAAGTGGAAAACTTGGACTTCGCTGGAGGCCTAGTCTAGATCTGCTTTCTAGACAGCTCTCTAAGACCAGGTGCCAACCTGCATAAGGACAGGTAGTTCCCTCATCTGGGAGTTCCCTAAACAAATGATATCATCAGTCCATTCTCTGTCCTGATTACCTCCTAGGTCTTTATGGGGACTTTCCCACTGTCCATGGAATCGTATTCTACTGTAACTAGCTTCCGTTGTGTCTGAGGTTCACCTCTTTTGCTTTGGTAAAAGATTCTATAACTCAGGTGCTAATGGAAAATGAAGTCTAAATTTCAGACCTCCCCAACACTCTTCTATCTAAATTGTTCCCTCTTTTACAGAGTGGGCACTTTACAAATGGGGTAGCTTGTACCCCATACCACTTACCAAGGACTTCAAATTCTGAGGGCTGAACAGGTAAGCCCTATGCATCTCTAAAGCATTAGGAGACAAAGGCTGTCTCAGGCATCATGATAGAAATGAAATTTCATGAACATTTATAAACTGTTAGAGATTGAAGAATTATTAGAGATAATATAGTTTAACCCTCTCATTTACAGATGGAGGAACTGAGGTTCAGGGAAATTAAATGGCATAATTACTATCAAAGTAATATTTGCAGTGTTAGGGCAGTTTTACATCCCTTAAAGGAAATAACAACTTGCCTAAGTGTTTTCTACGTAGTATGCCTCAGTTTCTTCTTCTGAAAAATTAGAGGGTTAGATTAGATGACCTCTAAGGTCTCTTCTAAATCTAATATTCTTATGTAGTAATATCAATTTCTCATCAAGATACAATATGTTAAGTAATTGTTACTTAACATATTATCTACTATGTGCCAGGCACTGTACTAAGTGCTGGGGATACAAAGAAGAACAAAACAAGATCGTGCTTGCCCTCACGGAGCTTACAATATGATGAGGGAAGATAATGTACAAATGGAAGCTGATCATGGGGCATGATGAAAATGATTGTGGAGTTGAAACCCAGCAGATCAGCTGGTGGCAAATGAAGAGGTGTCTGGGGTTCTGAACTCTATAAAGGGAGATTATGGGGAACACTTTTTGATCTGTCTCCCAGTCAGAGAGGTAGAAGCAATTGAGGAGATTGGTGAGGTGGGAGTAGCAAAGCTCAAGAAGTTGCCATGATGGTGAGTTTCCTGATCAAGACTGTGAGCTTCTCAAGGACAGTCAGTGACATCTTCTGCTGTCTCCTTCACAGCACCTGACACCTGGCTGGGTGCACTGAAAGGCTCAGGAGATTCTTGACTACTGGACTAAATAGGCAATTGGAGCCTTCCAAGGCTCAAGGAGAGGGCAGAGTAAACAGGTACTCTCATTTTCAAGCTTCCTGCCTTGCCCTTGACCCACCACGTGCCAGTCCCCTGTAGCTGCTTTCAGGAAAAAACACACTAGTTGGAATTTACCAGCTCCTCTCCAATGAATTTCACACTTTTCATCACTCAAAGATGGATTTGAATGTGCCTCATTCTGTATTTTCCTGGGACAGATTTCCCCCTATGAATCCCATACCACTTGCTGAGTTCAGAGCACCTAATGCACTCATTCTCATCCAGTCTCTCATCCTTCTGAATCTGGAGCCCCAAACACTCAATAACAATGTCTGGGTTGCCAATGGCCTAAAAGGGCAGAGGTTTTGAATCCCCCACTAATCTGTACACTGTAAATGCATTCCGAGGATCTTATGTTTTAGAGCTAGAAGAGGGCTGAGGATTAGAGGGTCACAGATTTAGAATGAATGAAAAAGTATTTATTAAGCACTTACTGTATGCAAAGCACTGTGCTAATTGTTGGGGATACAAATAAAAAAAGAGAGTTAGAGCTGAAAGGTACCTCGGAGGCCATCTAGTTTAACCCCCTAATTGAATCATTTAGTGCACCCCTTTCATTTTGTCAGGGAAGAAACTGAAGTCCAGTCAGGGTAAATGACTTGTCCAGTATCACAGAACTAATAAATGGCAGAGCTGAAATCCACGCTCAAACCTGCATGAAATCTTCCTCGATCCCTTGATCAGGAACAACCATCCTCCTCCAATCCCACCTAGCTTTGCTTTACGACTCTATAATGCACTAAGTATGTAATGCTGTACGTACTAGTTATTTCTGTGTGTGCCTCATCCCTTCGCTAGCCTATAAATCAACGAAGGTAGGGACTTGTCTTACATAAAAGTTGTCTCTCCGCATGTCCCAGACGTAGCATTCTACACCAAGTAGGTGCTTAATAAATTGTTGTTGTTGTCTTTGTATCTAAAATAGGGCCTTGGATAGGATAAATGTTCTGATATTGCTTTTAAATTGAAATTAGTTTGTTATAGATTCTGGAACTGGTATTTCTAGGTATTATTATACAGTTGGTGATATGACTCCTGCCTTAATTAAGGGAATGATTGGGAAAAAAAAAAAAACAATGTCATGCATGACTTTAGCGGCAATATCAGGAAATAAGTCTGTAGTAGTTTTCCACCAATGAGGATGGACTTGGACAGGTGCCTCTGGGTTCTCCTCCTCCTCCTCCTCCTCCTCTTCTTCTTCTTCCTCCTCCTCCTCTTCCTCCTTCTTCTCCTTTTCCTTCTCCTTCTCCTCCTCCTTTTTCTTCTTTTTCTTCACCATTATCATAAAAGTGCCTTTTTTCCATTACAAAAAGCAGTCAGCATATGCACCTGTGTAGTAACCTGCAAAATAATAACTATGAAAGAATAATAACTGGATAGCAACTTTTTCCAGGACCAGGTATATCTGAATTTCTTTGAAAAAAGATGGGAACAAATCGGCAACAACAACAATAATGGCAACAATCTCTTAGTAGAACCAAAAGACCCTCCCTGGGTGACATCCACACAAATGCAACTGTACATATAGCAACAAAGAAGCATCGGATCAGTAACTTAATTGAGTGGATCTGTTTGCAGAAAGTAGAATGATTCCTGATGGCCGTTCAGGCTCTTAGCCATTCATAGAGCCTGGGCTGGCCGTGGAGGTTTTTCCATGCCTCAGTACAAGACCAGGTCATTGATACCAAAAACTATAGGAACTTGAACTTAATAACTGATACAAACTTTGCAAAGAAATGATAGACATTGCCCAATCTGGACTAGATCGCCTCTGTGGTCCCCTTCCAGTGCTAGGTTGATGATCCCATGATTTCATTAGATTCTCAACACAAGCCCAGGTATTACTATTCTAATTTTGTATGTGTGAAACTGAGCAACACTCTTAATGATCCTAAGCTGCCCATGAACATTTTAAATCTACTCTTTTCTCAGTGAAACTTTATCTTTGTATATCTTAGAGTGCCATTATCTCCGAAGAATTTAAGCTGTATATGAACCAAAAGACAATAGAAAAACAAATAGGCTGCAGTGAGAGGACGTGTACTACGCAGGGTGTCCCAAAAGTCTTAGTGCAGCGCTATCTTTAAATAGCTTAAGCATATGCACACAAAATAGCTTTAATATGCATACATGAATACTTGTACACATGCATACACACCATGTGTGTATACATGCATATACTGCACATGTGCTGCATACAAATGTATTCAAGGGTATTCCAAAAGTTATAGTGCAATTTTAAGTTTTAATAGCGTAAGTATATATCCATACAAAATAGCTCTAGGATACACACGTATGTATCTGTGCACAATGCAACAATATGTACATGCCAAAGATGCACAGATACATGTTGCATATATGTATGCATGCATGTGTTGCACGTATATGCCAGGGGGCTCCAAAGATAATGCAATTTTAGGTTATTAAGCTTAAAATTACACAAAGACTTTGGGGATAATCTATATACGCAATATATATACATCATATGTATGGAGCATTGTGGAGTATGTTTATGTATATATAAATGTATTTTATTGGTGCGTTTCGTCTCTACGTCACAGTTGACTGGTCTGTTTTCAGTGCTACCCTTCAGGTGCAGAGACATAAGGTGATCACCCAGCAGATTGTATATAAGAAAAGGATGTGGGCTGAAGATGTAGCAAGGAGAAGAGATAATAGAGGGCCAGCTTTAGTGTTGTCCTGGTGCCCTGAAATACACGAAGGCCTGGAAATAAGGTTCTGGCACACTGAGTCTATTATCTATGGGGGTTTCTCTAAGAGAGTATAGATAAGAAACATATATGCCCAGAAGGAGTGAATTAGCTGTGATTGGCCCAGGGAAAACACACCCACATAGATAAAAATCATGAGTATATAGATAAGGAAACTATAGCTTACAAAGATAAAATGACTCATCCAAGGTCACTTGGCTGAGAAGTGTCAGAGGCAAGATTTGGACCCCAGTCTCTCCTTGCTCCAACCACCACTCTCTTCATGACACCTCACTGCTTCACTTATCTTTAAGTTCCAGAGTCATAAAATATCATCATTGAAAGGAAGTTCAGAGATTTTCTGCTCCAACATGGAGCATAAATCCACCTGTAAAAACTCCAATAGTTATCCTCTGGCTCTCTTGAAATGAGCTAGCTACTGTGAACAATAAAGTAAATTAAAATAGAAGTTTGTATTAAAAAAAATGACAATGTGCATTTCCTCATTTTCCTCACATCTAACATGGAAATGACCTTCCTGATGTGCTGCAAGCTCGTGCTGCATAGTGCCAGCTCTGAGTCAGCTAAAAGGTTCCTTACAAAGCATGTGGCCTTGTCTCCTTGACGGGAGGAAGGAAGCGGGCAGTTCTTACCACAGGACCTACCAGCAGGGAGGTCTGGCTCTGGGACTGGAGGGTCAGATTTATGCAGATTGTCTTAGAGTGTTGAGATGAATGTAAGAGAGAAAGTGCTAATGCCATCTCTTAGGCACATTCCCACAGGAAAGAAAATAAGAAAAACAAGACCCGGCCAAGTTGCTTTAGAAACTTCTTGTGAAAATGGGGTTTTAGATGAGAACTGACAAAGCCCTAGGGAGATGGGACATTGGGGACAGGAACTTCAAAACCCTTGCGGAGTAGCTGGCTTCTCCACTGGCTTAGGATGGGATCCTGAAAATTGAGACGAGAAATATTGAAGAGATGCCCAGTAAGAGCCATCAGAATTGGGTGGAACCAAACAGGCAGGCCTTCCTAGAAGGGGGAAGGGAGGGGATTTTGAAGGAAGTGAAAAGCCTAAAATGGGAGGACATTGGGAGGGAATTTCCAGAAGCATATTTCACATTGTAGACAGTATTCCAGGACAGACATTGCCTATAAATCCATTACTGAAAGGGCAACATCTTTGTTAAATAAAGAGAAGAGGGACGTGAGAACCCATCTGGCAATAAGGTGCAAGCTATCTAGATGTTTGCAGAATTGTAAAGGCTACAGGATTTAGAACTGGAAAGGGACCTCAGAGTCTCTCTAATCCAGCCCATTTCAAGTGACAGAGATTTATTACATCAGTGTTTCCCAACTTAAAAAAAAATGTTGTTTGTCTCTCGGGGATGTTTCTACTCTTAGTTTTATCACAGAAATGCCATATGCACACTCCCTCCCCCACGTCTGCACGCATGCATGCTTACACTCAAAATACACATGGAAACACACACCCACAAGCCATATTCTTTGGTAAGGTAGATATGCAATTAGAAGAGCTGGGTGTGAATCTTGATTTTAGAATTTACTAGCTGGGTAACCATGGACAAATCACTTAAGCTCTCTTGAATCTCATTGCTTTCGATGTTAAAAATAAGGGGAGTGGGAAGATGATAATACTATTTCTACCTATCTTACAGAGGTATTGTCAGGAAAATGTTTTGTAAAATTTAAAATGCTATGGAAATATAAGTTATTATTACTGAATGAATGAATGAATAAATGAATGAATGAGTGAGTGAGTGACTGAAAAGGTCTTACTGCTCCAAGCACTGTGCTAAGGACTGATAACAATAAAGAGATAATAATAATAATAATAATAATAACAATAATAATGATGATGATGATGATGATGATAAAGTCCCTATGCTCAAGGAGCTCCAGCTGTGATAGGGGAGACTGTCCAGTATGATTGTCCCATCTTCCATCCTCTATTTCCCACACCTAGGGTTAAACCTAGGCCAAGAGAAATGAAGGTATCCACAGAGCAATGCAACCAGGATGTCTCTGAGATGTGGTAAGGTGCCCCACGGTTTCTATTAGAGAAAGCTTGCTCTGATCAATGCACCAGGAGCTGCTAAGGCTCCCTGCCTTATGGGAACTGAGTTGGTGGTAGTTTTGACCAGCTTCCTGTTGGCTCCAAGGATGAGGTCCCACCTCATTTGTGGCCAGGTTTGGCTGTGCCTGGTGAGCAGAGCGATGTGCTGAGCAGTGGGGATTAGGAAATGGAGGTTAACAAATGGAGAGTAGGGCCCAGACTGAGGACTGAATTCCAGTCTGGCTTTGTGCCTGTCTCCCTGGGTGGTCTCTTGGCAGGTTCTCTGATGGCGCAATGATTCTGTTGCTCCTTTGTACACGATTCAGACCTTGCCTGGGAAGTGTGCGTGGTTTAGCAGAGTTAAAACACAGCTCAGAAATCTTAGTTTCATTGGCCTTAATATTGTGACATGAACGTTGTTCTTTTCCCCTCTTCCTTTCTTTAGATTTAGTTATTAATTGAGAAAGTGTACTTTCTGGATTTTTTTAAAAATTCAAGTGAACAAGCATTTTAAGTGCCTACTCAGTGTCAGGCTAGGTTTTGGGGTTGAAAACATAAAGGCTAAATTGTACCTGCCTTCAAAAAGTTAACATTTTACCGGGGGGAAACGACATATGAATAAATAGATACAAAATATATTCAAAGTAGATCGAAAGTAATTTCCATGGGATGCGGGTGGGAGTTACACTGACAATGAGAGGGATCAGGAAAAGCTTTATGTAGGTGGGGGTGCTTGGGCTGAGTCTTAAAGGGATCATGGAAACTAGGGATTCTAAGAGGCAGAAGTAAGGATGGGACGCGTCACAGACATGGGCAAGAGCCCGTGCAGTTATGGAGATGGGTGGTGGAATGGCATGGACAGGGTACAGGAAATAAGCTAGTTTGGCTAGAATGCAGATGGCAAGAGGGGGAGTAATTGACATCAGCATATGCCTTCACTAAAGTCTTACTTATTATGGAACAATGGAGAAAGCCCCAAACTATTGCAGGAGATACCAGGGTTTGAATCCTTCTAATCTTACCAGAGTACAGCAGGATGACTTTAAGCATGGGTCCAGTGATGGCCTGTGGATCTCTTATCCAAAGCCTCAACAGTCAATCACATCATGTATACTCCAATGGAAAAAAAAAAACAAAAAATGAAAAACATGAGGTCTTAGGACCTGAGTTCAAATCTTAGCACTGCCATGTACTATGTAAATGTGGGTAAATCACTTAACCATTTACAATCCTCAGTGAATGCATTGGACTAGATGACCTCTAAGGCTGCTTCTACCTCTAATCTATAACTTCAGCACTCTGTGATTTATATGTAAAGCACTGTAATGGGCACTGAGGGAGAGGAGCACAGAAACCTGTACAAAACAGTCCCACCCTCAAGAAGATGAGATTCTACTGGCAAATTTTACGTATTTTCTCTGGTGAAGGACAAGCAGAGGCTAAACCTTTCCTATATTCATTACATTTCTGAATTTCTGTTTAGTGTGAATTACCTGAATGTTTATATCTTTATCTAAAATGTAATTTATTAAAAAATGAAACTCTCTTAGTGACATTTCTCCCAACCCCCTACTAAGTCTCTGTGAGCTGTTGGACAGAGGCTTTGTTCTGAGGGCTTTATAGCTTACTCCCCTCTAGTATTTTCCACCATGGTGCCTTCAGGGATGGAAATGACCTGGCTATTTTGTGTGTATCCCATAAAAATCCCATAAATTCCCTTAATATAACCTTGCTGATTCATTTTTATTTTTTCTAATAAATACACGAGTTTTGATTTCCTAACATTCATATCCTTGGCTGACTGCTTGCTTGTTGCACATTTGATGGGGGCAGCAATGTAAATAGTCACATGGCTTTTAGGAGGGACTTGTCCATCTTAATCTAAGGGCAGATGTTTTTGTTTTTTCAGACTTATGAGATATAAGACCATCAGTTGGGTCAGGGCTGAAAAGGAGGTGGGGAATGGGGGGTGTGGAGAAAGCGATAGCCATGGTTGATGCCCAATCTGATGAGTATGTACTGAGTCAACTTTTCCCAGTGAGGCTGTTACCAGCTTCCCAATTATCTCTCTCCTTTCTGTAGCTGGAGTCTACTCAGAGCCAATTCAATTCAAGAAGCATTTATTAAAGGCTTATTATATATTGGACATTGTCCTAAGCATCAGAGATGCAAAGACAGAAAAGCAAATGGTCCATGCCCTCATGGAACTTACATTCTACAGGAAAATAAAGGAATAACAACCAATATTTGGATAATACTTGTTATATCCACTTTTCCCATTTTAGCCTTGCAACTACTCTATGAAGGCTATAAGAAAGATTATCCGTGTTTTACAGTAGAGAAACCTGAAACTGAGTTTAAATGATTTGCTGAAGGTTGCACAGCTATTAAGTGTCTGGAGCAGGATTTGAAATCAGATCTTCCTGATTCTAGGTCTAGCCCTCTGTTCTTCCTGCTGAGTACTTTACCTGTCTGCCTGGCCCTGTGTCACTGGGGCGGGGGGGGGGGCAGCTGCTTAGTTCTCCACCATGCCCAAGTTTTCAATGATTCAATATCTTACTGTTGAAAGGCTTCAGAAAGACAGAGATGACCATCATTCTTCTCTTTCTATCCCTGATATAGAATAAAGTTAGCAATTCTGGAATTCTTTTTAAAGGAAATGTTTCAGTTTCACTTAATTTTTTTTATTTTTTCACATCCATTTTTACATTTTGGGTTTCAAATTCTCTCCTTCCCTCTCTCCAGCCTCTCTCCCACTCATCGAGAAGGCAAGCTATTGACGTGGGTGAAGTGGATTGAAGTGAGGCAGAGTTGCACAAGGTCTCCAGTCTCACTCTCTCTTCCATGAGTCATCAAAGTCCAGTGGCAAGACAAAAGTCAGGGCCACTGGCAATGGCCTGGGATACAGTGGATGATTTTGGCATCTTTGATGTCTGACCAGGCTCCAAGTGCTCCAGCTGTCTTCACAGCCATTGAAGCAAATTGCTCTCATCTACCCATCCTACCAGAGAATGACTTCACATGCTTGGGATAGACACCCCAAGAGAAAGCAAGCAATATGATACCCATTGTACATGTGAATTCATGCAAAACATATTTCCGTATTAGCCATGTTATGAAAAAAAGCAAGAAAAAGTGAAAAGTGAAATGTTTTCATCTGTACTCAGGGCTCATCACTGCTTTCTCTGGAGGCAGATGGCATTTTTAATCATGAGTTCTTCGAAATTGTCAAATTACACTTAAATTGAATAATCACTTCATTCCAATTCAACAAACATTTATTAAGCAATACTATGTGCCAGTCCTTGGAGAGCATAGGAGATAGATGGCGTGGGTAAGGGGAGTGGACCCTGCTTTTAAGAAGTTCATATCCTAATGGAACTCAAACAATGCTGTGGCAGCTAAAAAAAATTGAATGATGTTTCATAAATAGAAGCATAGTTTCCAGAATAAGGAAGGGAAGACATTGTGCCCTGCCCTGGTCAGGTCACATATGGAATATTTAACAAGATTCTAGCTGCCTCGTTTTAGAAAGAATATAAATAAACCAGAGAATTCCAGGGATGGACCAACAGGAAGGGGCATTCAGTCAGTCAATCATTTATTAAGTCCCTAACATGTGTTAGGCACTGTGCTAAGTGCTGGGGATACAAAAAGAGGCAAAAGACAGTCCCTCTTTTCAAGGAGCTTAAAAGCAAATGGAGGAGATGATATGCAAAAACTATATGCAAACAAGTCATATATAAGATAAATAGGAACTAATTAAGAGAGAGAAGGCAATAGAATTAAGAGGGACTAGAAAAGGCTTCCTGAAGAAGATGGAATTTCAGCTGAGACTTAAAGGAAGTCAGAGAATCAAGGAGGCAGGGCATTAGGCATGGGTAATAGCCAGATAAAATGCCTGGAACCCAGATGGGGTGCCGTGTAAAAGATGGAATGTCTTGTTTGTGGAACAGCTGGCAGGCCAATGGCACTGGATTGAAGAGGACGTGTTGGGGTGTAAGAAGACTGGAAAGGTAGGAGGGGGCAGGTTATGAAGGACTTTGAATGCCAAACAGTATTTTGTCTTTGATCCTAGAGGTAGTAGGGAGCCACTGGAGTTTATTGGCGACATGGTCAGATTTGGGAAAATCACTTTACTGGCTGAATGGAGGATGGATTGGAGTGGAGACAGATGTGATGCAGGCAGACCCGCCAGCAGGTTATGGTGATAATCCAGGTGTGAGGTGATGAGGGCCTGCACCAGGGTGATGGCAGCATCAAAGGAGAAAAGGAGACATATTCTATGTGTAGGTATATGCATACCTGTGTATATATGTGCATGTATATAGGCACAAACACATATGTATACGCACATAAACACATGTACGTGTGTGCACATATATGTTTGTATACAGAGTTGTCTCTTCAAAAGAACTTCAGTGCCTTGAGAGCAGGGATTCTTTCATTTTTGTCTTTATACCTCCAGTGTGTAGCACAATGCTTGGCACATTTTTGTTCAGTCGTTCAATCATGTCCAATTCTTTGTGATCCCATGACCCCTAACACATGAACACTGTCCATGGGGTTTTCTTGGCAGAGATACTAGAATGGCTGGCCATTTTATTCTCCAGTGGATTAAGGCAAAGAGAGGTTAAGTGACTTGCCCAGGGTCACACAGCTATTGAGTGTCTCACGCTGTATTTGAATTCAGGTTGTTCTGACTCCAGACCCAGATCTCTATCCACTGAGCCACCTGGCTGCCTCTGTCTGGCATATAGTAGATGCTAAATAAATCTTGTTGACTGATTTATTGATATTTGTTGATCTGAGGGACAAAGGCAGGGCCGAAGGGCAGAAATTTTAGAGATTTAAATTTTTATTCAATTTCAGATTTTCTAATAATTAAAAGTATTGAAAAAATAGAATGGGTTGCCTTTTAAGGTATCGAGTTGTCCATTGCTAAAAATATTCAAGAAGCTAGACAACCAACTGTTAGAGATACTATACAACCAGGGAATTATACATTCCTATGGTAAAATGGAAAGTGGACTGGGCTAGGATGGAGGAGACCAAGGTTGTCTATGGCATGATTACGAGAAAGCCAGGGAACATTGGGAACAGCCCATTCCCCTTTAGTTCCTTCCATATAAAATGATGGATTTGGACAAGATTATTTCTAAGATCCACCCCACATACAACATTCTTTGCTCTCCAGTCCCTTCTAGTGCTAAAATGCCACGTACTTGGGATCTCTGGGGCAGGGGTAGACAAAGGACTGGGTTCAGAGTCAGGGAAGCTCGGATAGAATCCCAATCCTGCCCTTGCCCTGCTTCTGTCCTCCAGATCAATGCATATCAATCAATCAATCAATCAGCAATATTTCTTCAGCACTTAATATGCTCCAGGCACTGCGCTAGGCTGGAAATACAGAGACAATAATAAACGAGTCCTTGCTCTCATGGAGTTAACATTGTATTGGAAAGACCTTAACATTGTATTGGAAAGACCATACATATGTATATGCATGCACATAGACACACATTTGTGTGTAAAATATATACAAATATATGCATACACACATGTACATGTACATGTGGATGTAAAATACATAATGCATGAAATACATGTTGTAACAATATTTGTGCATATACACATACATATTACCTACATACATGTAGGTAAAATATATGCACACACAAATATATACATACATATATACATATATATCCCATCCACTGGAGCATGGAGATAAGACATATCCTTAGTGTCTAGTATTGCATTGCATAACATAGACACATAATACATGTTTGCAGAATAGAATTTTGGAAATTTTAACCAGATCTCTCTTTCCCTGTCACCATGTAGGCTCTTCTGCCAAGACCTTTGTCTCTGGTTCCTCAAGATGTTGAGAAGTCTGTGTCTTTCTCCTCTCTCTTCCCTTCTTGCTCGCTGCTACCCTGTGCAACCTTTGAGGTCAGGGCCTGTGCTTTATTTATCTTGGAATCCTTGTGCACAAAGGGCACTCACAAATGTTGACTGTTTGATGTGGCCTTGGCCAAGCCTTTGCAGGATCAGGAGGGCATTAGTCTTACTTCTTCTTTGACTGCACATGTAATTAAGTCTGGCTCGAGTTTTGTTTCCTGCAACACCTCAAGTCTAGCACAGTTCTGGCCTTAACCTTTATGATCAACCTCAAGACTAGAAGTACAGTGGAAAGAACCTTGAATCTGGAGTCAGACAACCTAGGTTCCCTATAAGGACCCGTTATTGTTTACTACCCATGTAACCCTGGGCAAGGAATTCTTGTTCAGCAATTTTTCAGTCACGTCTAACTCTTCATGACCCCATTTGGGGTTTTCTTGGCAAAGATGCCATTGCAGTCTACCATTTCCTTCTTCAGCTCATTTTACAGGTAATGAAACTGAGGCAAACAGGGTTAAATGACTTGCCCAGGTAAGTGTCTGAGACTTGATTTGAACTCAGATCTTCCTGACTCCAGATCTGGAGCTCTATCCACTGCACCACTTAACCTCTCCTATTTCTTCATCTGTAAAATAATGGGAGTGAGGCCTAGACTAGATGGTCTATGAGGTCACTTTCAGTTCTAAATCTATGACCTGAAGACCTCACAGTTCTGTTTACTAGGATGCAGACGAAGCGTCCACAAAGAATGCCAATGACATGAACCCACACCTTGTTAGTAGAGCATAAAACTGTTTCCCCCCCCCAAAAGAGAACGTCTGACCTTCTAGTAGTCATTCTGAGGCAGGAAATCTGAGACTGGCTGGTAACTGGTTTCAGAAGTGAGAGTCTGTCTACCCCTTTCCTAAAGGGTAAGGAGAAACTGCCACCCTACTGCGGCACCCTTCTTAACACTGGGAGTAGGTTGTCTCTTTATGGTTATGAAGTGGAACAGAAACCTTTTGTTCCTAAAAGGATCTGGAGGAGAAGGAAGCACTCAAAATTCATCACAGGAGAGCCAAGGAAAGGAACAAAGAACCTTAACTTGAGAAGAGTTTCAGGGGAAGGTGTGCAACTATAGGAAGACGCTGCTGCTTCATGAGCAGAAATAGCTACTGAAAGATGCTTTGGAACAGAAGATACACTTGGAATTTAACCACTGGAAACACTCAACTGGTCAGAGCAAAAGGAGCCTAGGAGTTAGCTCATAGGCTCCCACCCCTTCCCCATTGAGCTCTACCACTAAAGCCTTGTGGGATCCTCTAAGTCATTTATTCTTTCGGTGGTTTAGTTTCCTCATTTGGCAAATGGGGATAATAATAACAACATCTTCCTTGCTTCCTTTCTAGGGATGGTGGCAGGATCAAATGCAACAATAAATGTGAAAGTATTGTGAAAAGCATTAAATATGAAACATGTATGAAATGTTATTATGATCTTCTTCCACCAAAGCCTTCCTCTAAATGCCTCATAGTGGCATGGAGGCCAGCCTGGGTTCTGAAAGGCAGTGCCAGCAGTTTGCCATCCTAAACTAACAAGACTTTGAATATGTGTTGGGAATAGATTCTTAGACTGCGTTGGTGAGGCACCTAGGTGGCACAGTGGACAAAGCTAAATTTGGAGCCGGGAAGACTTGAGTTTGAATCCTTCCTTAGATGCTAGCTGTATGACCCTGGGTAAGTCACTCAACCTTTCTCCGCCTCAATTTCCTCATCTGAAAAATAAGGATAATACAAGTGGCTAGAGCACTGGACTTGGAATTAGGATAACTTGAGTTCAAATCCTAGTTTAGACACTTGCTATTTGTATGTAACCTCTCTCCCCCCGTTTTCTCAGTGGTAAAATGTGCATAATAACACCTACCTCCCAGGGCAGCTAGGTGGTGCAGTGGATAGAGTGTCAGGCCTGGAGTCAGGAATACTCATCTTCCCAAGTTCAAATCTGGCCTCAGACACTTACTAGTTGTGTGAGCATGGGCAAGTCACTTAACCCTGTTGGCCTCGTTTTCTTATCTCTAAAATGAATTGGAGAAGGAAATCCAGTATCTTTGCCAAGAAAAACCCAAATGGGGTCATGAAACAAGGGACATGACTGAACAACGACAGAGCCTTCTTTGGGTTGTTGTGAGTCTCAAATGAGATAATAAGTGTAAAGCCACTACTTAGTTATTAGTTATTGGTGAGCTTTTGTAAAGGACCATCGCAGCCAAGTTGGGAGAAGCAGGCTCATCACCACCAGAACTTTTCATGTTTGAATCACAGCAACAAACTCCCCAAAACCATTAGCCAGAAAGGTATAGAAGAAGCCTTAGTCTCCTAACTGGTGAAATCAAGCTGAATTTGAAACATTGAAAAAGAAAGAAAGTATCCTTTATTCAGACATTCTACTTTCAAATGCAAATGGAGATCAGACTTCAAGTCATTAACATCTTAGTTGGATTAGTTTATAAGATAACTAACTAGGTGTCAGTGAAAGTGAAGTCTTGAACCTAAGGCTAGCTAGCAGGTGCAGAACAAAAGTCCAGTCTAGGCTCTGCAGTCAAAGTCTCAAATCCCAGGTCCAGAGGGGAACAGTATGACAAAGGGGAGTTGGGAAAGACACTCTGGGGGCACCAAGAGAAGGGAGGAGGCTCAAAGTTGGGAGGGAGGAGTGGGAGTTTGTGATAGACTGTATTAGTTTACTTCACAGTTTTGCGTGGGACCACTCCAATAAGCATTTATTGAGCTCCAGCTGTATGTAAAAACATTGTTCTAGACACTGGAGATAGAAAGACAATGCGTAAATCAATCTGTCTTCAAGGAGCTAATATTTTACTAGTCCAGGAGTTCTCAACTGTTTTTAATCTTGAGATTCCTTTACACTCTTTTAAAGACTTTTTTTTTATTAAAAAATAGTTTTGGAGTGTCAATTTCAAATTCTCTTCTTCCCTTTAACCTCCTCCCCACTCATTCAAAAGGCAAGAAATATGATATCCATTATGCATATAAAGGTATATAAAATATATTTCAGCATTGGTCATGTTCAGGGGAGGGGACAGTGGTGAAAAACAAGAAAAATTAAGGAAGGAAAATATGTTTCAATCTGTTTCTCTATCTGGAGATGAATAGCATTGTTCACCATGAGTCCTTTGCAGTTATGGTGGATCATTGTACTGATAAGAGTTACTAAATTCCTCACAGTTACCATTACAATATAATTATTACTGTGTACATTTTTTCTCCTGGTTCTGCTTACTTTACTCCATATCAATTTATACAACTCCTCAGGTTTTTCTGAAACCATTTTCTTAATGAATTCTTACAGCACAATAGTATTCCATCATAATTATATACTACAACTTGTTCAGCTACTTCCCAATTGATGGGTATACCCTTAATTTCCCATTCTTTGCCACTATAAAAAAGAACTGCTATATGTATTTTTGTACATATGGGTCCTTTTTTTTTTTAAAAAAAAATCTCTTTGGGGTATAGAACTAGCAGCAAAAATGCTAGGTCAAAGCATGTGCACAGCTTTATAGCTCTTTGGGCATAGTTTCAAATTGTTCTCCAGAATAGTTAAACTAATTCGTAGTTCCACCAATAGTACATTATTGTACCTATTTTATCATCCAGTACCAAATTGTTCTGATGATCATCATTTTGCAATACAGTTTGAGAACTAGTGCTGCTAGGCCTCCTTCATTCACATTTTTCTTTTCATTGATTCTCTTGATAGTCTTGACCTTTTGTTCCTCCAGATGAATTTTATTATTTTTTCTAACTCTACAAAGTAATTCTTTGATAGTTTGGTTTGGAACTAAATAAGTAAATTAATTTAAATAGTATTGTTATTTTTATTATATTGACTCAGCCTACCCATAAGCAATTGATATTTCTCCAATTACTTAGATCTGTCTTTATTTTGTGAAGATTATTTTGTAACTGTGTTCATATATTTCTTGTGCATATCTTGGCAAGTAGACTTCCAAGTATTTTATAGTGTCTGCAGTTATTTTTAATAGAATTTCTTTTTCTTTCTCTTTTTGTTGGTTGTGGTTGGTAATATACAGAAATGCAAGGTCCTACTTCAACGACCTCACTCCTAGCACAAACTACCAGGAGGCATTGACTCCATTGTTGGCCAGTAGTGAAGCCCTGCCAACATTTGGGGGACCTCAAATGTGTTCATGAATCAGTCTTAGAAAAAGAAATTGAACAAGGCATCAATGAAATTCCTAAGAAAAAATTCCCAGGAGCAGATAGGTTCACAAGCGAATTCTACCAAACACTTACAGAACAATTAATTCCAATACTATATAAACGATTTTCAAAAATAGGCAAAGGAGTCCTATGAAATTCCTCAATGACACAAATACAGAACTGATAGCCAAACCAGGAAGACCAAATCAGAGAAAGAAAATTATAGACCAATTTCCCTAATTAATATTGATGCAAAAATTTTAAATACAATACCAGCAAAGACATAACAACAATATATCACAAGGATCTTACACTATGACCAAGTAGGATTTATACCAGGAATGCAGGGCTGGTTCAATATTAGGAAAGCTATTAGCATAATTGATTATACCAATAACAAGAACACCAGAAATCAAATGATTATCTCAACAGATGTAGAAAAAGTCCTTGACAAAATGCAGCACCCTTTCCTATTAAAAACACTAGAGAGCATAGAAATAAATGGAGCTCACCTAAAAATGATAAGTAATATTTATCTAAAATCATAAGCAAGAGCATCATCTGTAATGAAGATAAGCTAGAAGCCTTCCTAATACAATCAGGGGTGAAGCAAGGATGCCCTCTATTACTTAGCAGCGTACTAGAAATGTTATCTATAGCCATAAGAAAAGAAAAAAAAAATAAAGGAATTAGAAAAGACAATGAGAAATCAAAGTTATCACTCTTTGCAGATGATATCATGTTATATTTAGAGAAATCACCTAAAAATACTTGAAATTATTGAAAAACTTTAGCAAAGTTGCAGGATACAAAATAAACCCACATCATCAGCATACATACATACACACACACACACACACACACACACATGTATGTATGTATATATAACCAACAAAGTCAAATAGCAAGAAATAGAAAGAGAAATTCCATTTAAAATAACTGTAAACAATATAAAATACTTGACAGTCTACTTGCCAAGACAAAGCCAGGAAGTGTATGAACACAACTATAAAACATTTTTCACACAAATAAAGTCCTATCTGAACAATCAGAAAAATATTAATTGCTCATGGGCAGGCCAAGCCAATGTAATAAAAATGACAATTCCACTTAAGTTAATTCATTTACTAAGTGCCATACCAATCAAACTATCAAAATATTTCATAGAGCTAGAAAACATAATAATAAAATTCATCTGGAAGAACAAAAGGAATCTATGAAAAAAATTTGAAAGAAGGTGATCTAGACATACCAGATCTCAAACTGAATTATAAAGTGGTAATTATCAAAACAACCTGGTACTGGCTAAGAAATAGAATGGTGGATTATTGGAATAGATTAAGTATAAATTACATTATAGTAAATGACCATAGTAATCTAATATATGATAAACCCAAAGTTCTAAGCTTTTGGAACAAAAACTCATTATTTGACTAAAACTGTTGGGAAAACTGGAAAACAGTATGACAGAAACTAGGTATAGACTAAGATCTCACACCTTATGCCAAAATAAGGTCAAAATAGGTACATGATTTACACATAAAGGGTGATACCATAAGAAAATTAAGAGAGCATGGAATAGTTCATCTGTCAGATTTATGGATAAGGGAAGAATTTAGGACCAAAGAAAATCTCGAGACCATTACAAAATGTAAAATAGATAATTCTGATTATATAAAATTTAAAAAGTTTTTGTACAAGCAAAATTATAAGGAAAGCAGAGAATTGGGGAATTTTTTTTTGGAACTAGTATCTCTGATAAAGGCCTCATTTTTCAGATATATAGAAAACTGAATAAAATTTATAAAAAACACAAGTCATTCCTTAAGGGATAAATGGTCAAAGGATATGAACATGCAGTTTTTAGACAAAGAAATCAAAGTTATCTTTAGTCATATGAAAAATGCTCTAAATCACTATGAGAAATGCAAATTAAAACAACTTTGAGATACCACCTCACACCTATCAGAATGGCTAATATGACAAAAAAGGAAAATGTTGGATGTTGGGGGGATGTGGGAAAAACTGGGACACTAATGCTGTTGGTGGAGTTGTGGAGAGATCCAAATATTCTGGAGAGCAATTTGAAACTATGCCCAAAGGGTTAAAAAAAACCTGTATACCCTTTGATCCAGAAATACCACTGCTAGGTCTATATTCCAAAGTCATCTCCCCAAAAAGGGAAAAGGACCTGTTTGTACAAAAATATCTATAATAAGTTTTTTGTGGTGGCTAAGAATTGGAAATCAAATGCCCATCAATTGAGGAATGGCTAAACAAGTTAAGGGACATGATTGTAATGGAATATTATTGTGCTGTAAGAAATGACAAGCAGGTTGATTTCAGAAAAACCTGGAAAGACTTACATGAACTGATGCATAGTGAAGTGAACAGAACCAGGAGAATGTTGTACACAGTAATGACAATATTGCTTGTTGTTTCTGGAGTTATTTTAAAGTTCAATGAATTAATTTCTTGATCTATTCTTTTTCTCTTTTGTTGACATAAGTGTTTACAGATATAAAATTTTTGCTAAATACTATTTTGACTACATTCTACAATTTTGGTATGTTGTTTCATTGTCCTCATTACCTTTGATGAATTTATTGATTGCTTTATGATTTGCCTTTGATCCACTCATTATTTAGCATTAGACTATTTAGTTTCCAATTAATTTTAATCTATGCTTCAAAAGCCAATTATTAACTGTTATATCATGATCTGAAAAAGCTGCATTTAATATTTCTGCTTTTTTATATTTGTTTGTGAGGTTTTTATCCCCTAGTACATGGTCAATTTTTGTGAAGGTGCCGTATCCAGCTGAGAAATTGGTATAGTTCCTTTCATTCCCATTCAATATTTTCCAAAGGTACACCATATTTAACTTTCCTAAAATTCTATTTATCTCCTTAACTTCTTTCTTTTTATTTTGTGGTTAAATTTATCTAGATCTGAGAAAAGTAAATTGAGGCCCTCCAGTATTATAGTTTTATTGTCTATTTCCTCCAGTAACTCATTTAACTTTTCCTTAAGGATTTGGTTGCTATGTCATTTGGTCCATATATGTCCAGTATTGACATTAATTCATTTTCTATAGTACCTTTTTAGTAAAATGTAGCTTTCCTGCTGTCTATTTTTGCTTTTTCTTTGTCTGGAATCATAATTGCTACCCCATCTTTTCTTTTACTTCAGCTGAAGAATAGTAGATTCTGCCCTGGTTCCTTAATTTAACTCTGTGAGTGTTTTTTTTTTTTTAAGGTATGTCTCTTGTAAATAACATGTGACTTCTAAGTTTTCCTGTCTAGAATTTGGTTTGACATTTTTTTTCAGGTTGTTTTGGAAGGGGTGTGCTGGGACAGTGTGGCAAAATACTTCTTTCACTCTACCATCTTGACTCCACTTCTCCCCTTTTACAATCTTAAAAATTGAGGATTCCTCCCCTGAAACAGCTTTAGTTTATGTGACTTATATCTATCAATAATCAACTTATTAGAAATGTAAATGTTTCAGTATTATCATGAAAATAGTTTTGACCTTACAGAACCCCTGAAAGGCTCTCAGGGACAGCAGGAGCCCCCAGACCACTCTTTGATAA
This sequence comes from Vombatus ursinus, assembly GCF_900497805.2. Lineage (NCBI taxonomy): Eukaryota > Metazoa > Chordata > Mammalia > Diprotodontia > Vombatidae > Vombatus > Vombatus ursinus. The sequence goes on along the minus strand of NW_020954563.1, from coordinate 4,295,179 downwards.
CCCCTATAAATTGTCTACTCTGCATCTGTGTCGGATCAGCTAGTTTAGGGATGGCGTTTTGATTCAAAAACACAGAGCAGCAGCTGGTTGTAGCCAGAAGAGTGACTGTATGCATGTTGCTAGCACAGAGCATGGGTCAGGTGCATAAGCACAGCTAGTCACATTCAGCCTTAACTCAGTGAGTGTCCATGGTATGCAATCATTTGTTCCTTTGCTCAAAATCCTTCAGTGGATCCTTTTTTACCTACTGAATAAAATTTTTACTCCCTTATTTAGGTTTAAGGCCCTCCAAAAAAACTGATATCACAATAATTTTTTCTCTAAATTTTTTTTTAATTTTTTAATTTTTTTTAATTTAACATGTGTTTTTAAAACTTTGGGTTCCAAATTTTCTCCCTTCCTCCCTCCCCACCCACCCTCATTGAAAAGGCAAGCATTTTGATACTGGAAATCCTCTAATGAAAAATGCCCTGAGAGAAGAAATATTCTTAGAGCTCTGAGAGAATTGTTATCACATATAGGAGTTCTGGGGCTTTTGCATTCTCTGATAGAGCGTTATTCTGGGCATCATTATGTACTGAAAGATAACACTTGATTGGGAGTCTTAAGACTTGAGACCACAGATTTAGTACTGAAAGAGACTTTAAAGTCTGTCTACTCCAACACTCTCATTTTAAAGTTGGGGAAACTGAGGTCCTCAAAGATGAAATGACTTGCTCAAGGATTCAAACCTAGTCTCTTTGCTCTAAATCCAGCCCTCTTTCCATTATGCCTTGGTGTTTCAAAGAATATGGCTAGAACCCATGACTCTGCCATTATGTGATCTTGGAAAAATAATATAAATAAAAATAATAATATATCTCAATTTCTTCAAATGCAAGATGTATGGGTTAATTTAAATGATCTCTGGGTCCCCTTCCAGTTCTAAATCCTGTAATTTCAGTACAGAAGGACTAAATTACAAAAACAAACAAAGAAATGCATAAGTGAATGACTGAATGAATAAAGACATAGACTTAAATCCAAAGGGGACAGTAGAGATCATCTAGTCCAATTCTTACATTTTACAAAAGAGAAAAATGAGGGCAAAGAGGTTCTCTGATTTTCCCAAGGTCACAAGGTAGTAAGAGTCAAGATTTGAACCCAGGTCGTCTGATTCCAGGTCTAGCACTCACTCCACTAAACTTCACTTTCAACTTCATAAGTCAGTTTGGGATTACCCTTGACTGCCTTGTATTTTGATTCTCCCCTCTCCATATATAAATTGAGAAATCATAGTAATAATAGTCATATTAATGACAATAATGAAAAGAATTTATTTTTCTAAACTGTCTTATGTTAAAAAAAAAACTGGTTTCTTAACATCAATTCTCTGAAATAGATAGTGCAATTTTCCCTATTTCATAAATGAGGAAACTGAGGATCTGAGAGGGGAAGTGACCATCTCAGGGTCACATGTTCAGTTGGTACTGGCTCATGTTTCCCAGAGTTCATTACACAGTTCCAGACAGGTAGAATGCAACTATTATGTCTAGAATTGTCCCCTAGAAGGACAAAGCAGGAAAACCAAATTCCCTTTCATTTTTTCCTACAGAATCTTAGCAGAGCCCATTTGGAGGAACCTCAGGGGTCTTCAAAGGAGATACAGTTCTGAATCAGATGCTCATTAATATAATGGGACAAGTCTTGGAAAAATACCAGATTCCATCTACTTACAATGATGGGCCCTGCCTTCTCCACCCGCTCCACACTCCCTCCTCGCCCTCAACAAAATTCCTTGTCCTCAGCTGTAATAAAAATGCAGCTTAGCATTTGGGTGTGTCTTCTTGTATCTTGTGATCTTGTATTGTATGCAGTCACATCTACATTTGAAATATTTAAAAGTTATAAAATCAGAAACAAACAGCTCATCTACAGCTAGTCAACCCTTCTTTGCCTTTCCCTTGCAAGGCTTTCTAAGAGTGGGCACTGCTGTGTGCTCATTTGGACCTACTGTAATTTGTATTGAAAGTTACAGAGGTGCAGTTAGTAGCAATATAAACCCAGACTTGATCCCTAGAAACTCAGAGCAAACATGTGTTAGCAAAAGGGGGATGGGAGGGGAGAAGGGTCGTCAACTCCCTGCGTTGTTTCATGCCATCATGAAATGCTAATTGGTTCACATGTCAAGAACTATCGGGTGAGATGTAAAACAAAACAGAAGTCATTTCTCTAAGGCTTTTAAAGTTAAAAGCTTGGATAAGCTTGAATAGTTGGAACCAATAATGTGCTCTCCTATTCTCTTTGATTCTGTATTCTGGGATGTCCATTATGAAACCATCAATATACCGTGAAGGTCACAGGCAAGGTGAATTGCTCTGGGACACAGGAAAGCTTAGCTCCTCTTTTCCCTCTCTGATATCAGTCCTTATACAAGATTCTGGTCCCATTCAGAAACATCACCTCAGGCATTGAATCCTAGGCAGAAAAAAAATTCCTCCAGCTGGTTCTTGGGCATACCTTTGTGTGGTCAGGATTTTGGATTGCCACAGGCTACCTGGTTTTGCCCTGCTGGATTTGTCTGGGGGCTTCCATCTGGAAGATGGTTAAAATGAACATGAACTCTACAGTCAATTATATCCATTGACATTGACAAGCAGGGGCATCCTCAATCACAGAATGGGAAGGAGAATGAAACCATGTCAGAGAATGCATCATGATATGGGAAAGAGGGAAAAACTGAGGGGATTTGAAGTCAGAAAACTTGAGTTGGGCTCTGTCAGTTATTATCTATGTGACCCTGAGAATTCAGTTAGATTCAATTCAACAAGGATTAAGCACCTACTCTGTGCAAAGCACTGTGTTCTTCCCTGGAGATACAGAGATAGAAACAAAATAGTCCCTGCCCTCAAGAAGCTTACATTCTACTGGTTGGTGTTGGAGTGGGAGTAGGATGGATTCTACATGCACACAAATAAGTAAAGTGCAAGGAAAATTGAGTTAGGAGGGTAAGTGGCACGCCTGAAGTCAGGAAGATCTGAGTTCAAATTTGACCTCAGACACTTACTAGCTGTATGATCCTGGGCAACTCACTTAACCCTGTTTGCCTCAGTTTCCTCATCTATAAAATGAAGTGGAGAAATAAATGGCAAACCACTCCAGTATCTTTTACAAGAAAATCCCAAATGGAGTCACAAACAGTTAGACACAACTGAAAGGACTCAACAACAACAACAGTAAAGGAAATTGAGGGGGGAGAGAGGACTAACAAATGGGGGGAGGGAGTAGGTTTCACTGAGAAGCTGAGCCCTGAGTTGATCCTGGGAAGTTTAACTTGAACCTCAAAACCTATTATATGAAATTCTCTCTTTGTTAGTGGAGAATGATTACTAAATGCCCCTGTATAAGGGGCAGAGTTGGTTAGAGATGGAGAGAATAGAGATCCTGGACTTCTGACTTCCAGCTTCAAGACAGAAGATGCATCATTCCAGACACTTTTAAGGTCAGAAATGTTTGAATTTTATCCTATAGAGAGTAGCATATTCTTCCCAATACCACCAGTTAATACTACCACAATATCATCTAGACTGTGAGTATTGTCCCAATATCAGAAGAAGAAGAAGAAGAAGAAGATTATTCTCACACTAGTAACAGTAGAAAGAAGTTCTAATTGAGTGACAGAGTTGGAAGTCAGATTATAAGACCTTGAGAAATAAGTGGGAAGTGAGGAAGTGGAAACAATGAGTATAGACTTTCCCTCCTAGGAGTTTGACTGTCATAGGGAGGAGCAATATAGGAAGAGAACTTAAGGAAATATGGAGTCAAGTGAAAGTTTCTTAAGGACAGGGGCTATGCTTGTAGACAGCAGGCAAGGAGCCATTTATAATCTGTTGGAGCTTAGCCAAGTCTTTTGCCCATCCTAAGATTCTTTCTTTGTTCAGCCCTTCATGGCATCTCACTTGAGCTGTTTGAACCAGTCTTCTCCTCTTCAGTCTACATCCTTGACATTCCATCTTTCCCATCATTGTTTCAATCATCTTTCTTTTTCTTCCTAATTAATTTATCTGATATGTCCCCTATTTACTCCAAAACCTTCAGCAACTCTCCATTGCCTACCAAACAAAGTACAGATACCTGATTCTGACATTTAAGGTTTTCCACACGTTGGCTCCAAACTATGGAAAGGCAGAATATTAAGGTGGAAAGGATGATAGATTTTGAATCAGAGAATCCTGGTTTGAATTCTAGATCTGCTATTTCCTATCTATTTGATCATAGGCAAATCACAACCTCTCCAAACTTCATTTTTCTCATATGTGAAATAAGGAGATTGACTTAGTGGTCCCTAAGATCACTTCTAGCTCTAAATCTATGAGTTATGACCATTACAGCTTTTTCTCATGTCATCTCCCTTCCCATACTCTAGGTACCCACCAAACTGGCCTACTACCATATGCCATGCTTTCTACCTACAGGCCTTTGCTCACAACATTCTCCACACTTGGAGTACATTCATACCTCAGCTCTATCAGTTGCAAACCCATCCTACTTTCAAGGCCTTGCTTAGGAACCACTTCTCCAAGAAGCCTTTCTTCCCATCCCTGACTTGTATGGAAGTTTTCTTTCAAAAATTTCAAAGCTCTTTGCCCGGACTTCTCCTTTACTCTCTCAATCACCCTTGTATCAAAGTTTGAAGATTACAGATTTAGACTTGAAAGGGACCTTAGAGGCTATCACATTCATTTCCCACATTTAATAGATAATAAAACTGAGGTTAAGAGGGTAATGTAATGGATACAGCATTGGACTTCAAGTTAGTCACTTCAATTCTCAGCTTCAGTTCCCCCATCTGTAAAATGGGGATAATAATATCCCTCACAGAGATGGTCCTTCTCAGGGCTGCTATGAGGATCAAATTATGGGCAAAATGTTTTGCAAATCTTAATGCACTGGATAAATCTTAGTTATTATTATGACTTGCCCAAGGGTGTACAGATGAAAACTGGGAAAGTTGGGATCTGAACCCAGGACTCCCGAATCCAAATACAGCACTTTTTCTACTGAACCAATTATTTGTGTACTTGTCCTCTCCTCTGCCCTGCTCCAGTAGATTGTAAGTTGCTAAAGACTTATGAGTAAGTTTTGTATTATATTCGTCTTTGAATCCCCAGAACTCAGGATAAAGCACTGCACATAGCAGAGATTTCCTGTATAGTGAGTGGATGAATGAATGAATTTGTAAAATGACAATAAATATTGAATGCTTCTCCCATAGGGTTGTTGAGAGGAAAATGTCTTGTAAGTCTTAAATGTGGGTTACTATGTACTCATGAACTAGCATAGAATTACAGCTATGAATCCTTAAATATCATCTTGTCCCACCCTCTTACCTTACAGAAAAGGTGAAAGCAGCCCAGGACCTCACCAAGGGCTGCACAGCCAGGATGTAGAACACCTGGGGTTCTGTCTTAAACCCTCTATCTCCTGCTTTTGCTCCTGAACTAAGCTAAAATATGAGCTGGCAGAAGTGCATCCTTTCCACCTCTTCCCTGAGTCTCTCCCCATCTGTCAGCAGCATGTCAGCCCTGAAGTTCAGGGCCTGAGGTGATCTCTCTGATTGATCCCCCTTTGGGGGTGACTCTAGCAGGAGACAGTGGTCGCAAATTAAAGGACATCTCAAGGTGTAACATCACAAAACCACCTTGGAAGCAAGTACTCTCCCCAAAACAGGCATTTTCCACGAGGGATGGGACATTTGTATATATTTGACCAGATGCATGATTTCACCTATGTAGGCAGCTTCTGCTGTGGAAATTCCCTTCATTGATGCAGACAGGTAACTCAAGTAGAATTTATGTCCTTAAAGAGCTGCCTGGGGATACTAAAAGAGTATATGCCTCACCTAGGGTTATGCATCAGCAGTAAGATTTGAACTCTGGTCTTCCTGACTCAGTGGCTAGCTCTATATCTACTACGCCATGCTAAATTTTGCAGCCAAGAAGGGCGGTTAGGTAGGGACTGTTGTGATGGGGCTGGATTGGGTGCAATTGGGAGTAGGTATAAGGAAGGGAGGAGCTGATATATTACCAGGAAGCATGGTGACAGAGCCTGCCTTTCATCACATTCTACTTCCTCAGTCACCCAGGGGTCACTTGGGCCCCCAAGTCACTTGATTAGAATCCTCCCCAGACTTTCCAACTCCAACCCCAACACTAGATGCTCCACCTTCCCATCCTATTACTTTGAGGGAGAACTCTATATTTTTAGTCTGCAAGGGCCAAGGGCAGAGTTGTCACATGAGGTTGCGTCAGGGCTCTCCAGGTGCCCCTAAGTGAACCCAGAGGCCCACTGAACCTCTTCAAGAGGGTCAGGAAATGAGTGTCTTCAGCTGGACCAGCATCTGCACATGATCACTTTCTGTGGCCTGGATTGGCAGGGAGGTAGGGTAGGCTTGGGCCTGGTTACTAGTGAGTCTGGAGAGAGGGATGTTGCCTGAGAGAAGGAGGGATGTGAGTCACTGTCATATGGGGAGGTGAGGGTTGGACCCCATGCTGCTCTTTCTGTGACTTCTGCCTGCTGGCATTCAAATGTTAATGCTTTCTGCTTAGTCAGGGTTGGCCTCTTGCCTAGGGATGACAGGGGTGGGGGGAGTGCATTCTGCTCCCAAGTTTATTTAGCAGAACACTAGAGTTGTAGGCTTTTAGAGCTGGAATCACACGAGAAAGACTATTTGAGCCAGGAGTGACTTTACAGATCATTTGGTAAAAATCCATGATTTTTCATGTAGAGAAACTGAGGCTGGGAGGGAAAGCAACTTGCCCAGGGTCACATAGTGGCAGAGCTAAGGCTAGACTCCAGGCCCCTTTCCTTTTTGTTTAGTGTTCTTCCTGTCACACTAGCCTTCTGAACCTCAGAATCTTTCAGTTATAGGTATAGCCATCCCTGTCTCTCATTCTTGCCTCTGTATGTGTGTGTGGCTATTTGTCAGACTATCTCACTTTATGTCTTTCTCTTGACTTTCTCTTCTGTCTCTATCTCTGTCTCTCTGTCTCTGTATTTCTGTCTGTCTCTGTCTCTTTCTCTGTCTCTGTTTCTGTCTCTGTCTCTCTCTGTCTCTGTCTCTCTCTCTCTCTCTCTTTCTGTCTCTCTATCTCTCTCTTTCTCTCTCTCTTATTCTCTCCAGGAAAACAGGTATGTATATTAGACAAACACACAAAATTAAAATGAAGACCAATGTGGGAGATTTTTATTAAGAAACAAGTGTGCTGAACTTCCAGAGAACTTTTTAATTCTAATGAAATACTAGCCATTCACAGATAAAAAAAATAATAAAACAACAACAACATACATATGGAAAAAAAAGTGAACTTTCCTGGGTCTCAGTTTCCTCATCTATAAAATGTTTGGTGGGAGGGAGGGCTTATATCTCCCAGTTTTGGATCTTATGAGAAGATAATCCCTTCCCAGAATTATAAAGGAGTCTGGGAATGCCTAGTCCCTGCAATAGTCCAGTGTAAAAGCTCCCAGGTGTAGATGATGATTAAGAAGGTCACAGTCTAGAAACTCTGGCTTCTGAGAGAAGACCACTGTAGAAAGATAAAAGAACGACCTAGGCCCTGTTCTCCACTTTTATACCCCTCTTCACTCCTCTGTAGGCATCAGTCAAACTCCCCATCCCACTTCTACACTATGTATTGTGACCACTCTAGCTCCCGAGATTGTATTGTCTTGTCATAACAGAGTGGGGTAGGCAAGGCAAGGCAAGGCAAACAAGCATTTATGAAGCACTTACTTTATGCCAAGCACTGTGCTAAGTTCTAGGGATACAAATCCAAGAAAAAAAAAACAGTCAGATCCTGAGCTTAAGCAGCTTATGATCTAATGGACATATAACACACAGAATGGAGCTAAGAAGGAAAGGGGAGAGGTCCTGAATGGGGCAACGCACCACGTCTGGAAGTCAGAAGCAGAGACAAGAAGGGAATGAAGAAGGCAAGGGAGGAGAAGCTAAGAGAAGGAAGGTGAAAAGAAGAGTCTCTTGATTCCTCATGAATTCCTTTCCTTTCCCCATAGTACCTTAGGTCAATATTTGAGATGGTGAGCTAAGAGGTGGGTGGGAGATAAAAAAGAATTGACATCACCTTCTCTCAGACCACAATTTCTGGCTACCTCAATCTAGATGCCACATCTATGGGCTCTTTTACTTTTCTGTAGTGGTATCTTGGGGTGAACTTCTACTCCTTTTAGATCTCCTCTAGAGGAGGCCTACTGATTGTCTACTGGTATGGGGGGGTGTGCCCCTTCTCTTCTTTTTCTATGATAACTTTGTCCCCATGTCTTCTCTCTGTCTCTCTCTCCTCTCTCTCTCTCCCTGTTTCTCTTGTCTTTCTCTGCCTCTATTTCTCGGTCTCTCTCCTCTACGTCTGTCTCTGTCTCTCTCCTTTTCTGTTTCTCTCTCTGTGTCCCTCTGACTCTGCCTCTGTCTTACACACATAAATTCTCTCTCTCTCTCTCTCTCTCTCTCTCTCTCTCTCTCTCTCTCTCTCTCTCTCCCCCACAAGTGAGCTTTCCTTTCTGACTAATGTTCCCTCCTCAAAGAGAAGCAAGTCTGCAAATCTCATTATTTCACAATGTTTTCCACTAAGAGGTGAGAAAAAGGAAGAAAAGAAAGCAAGCTAGCATAAAATTAAATAACCTGCCTTATGGTTTCTCTCCTCTTCCCTCTTCTCTGATCCCTCCCCCCCCACTCCCCACAGCAGCCTGAGCTCTGGAACTGCTACCTCTGAATATAAGCTCCAGACCTGGTTTGGAGAGCACTAAGTTTTTTAGTGGTAAGGAACAATAGATAGTAGGAATGTAGCCATGGACTTTGCCTGTCTCATCTGAGTGAATACCAGTGACCTTTCCCCACAAAGTAGAAGGCATGGTAGAAAACATGGCCATTTTTAATTTTTACCATGACCAGAGCCACCAGCGATCAGCCCCAGGGGAGGAAACATAGAGGACACAAAAAATTAGCCATATACTCCTTTCGTTACAAATGGAAAGAAGGAGAGACCACCAGCTGTTCCTTTCTTTAGAATTCTTCCCCCCTGCCTAGTCTATGCTCTGTTAGAAGAGAGACTGCCTGGATAGTACAGGTGAACTTCAGGTGATCATATGGAAAAGTATGCAGAAACTATGATAGTTATACGTGTTATTAAGAGTGCTTTTTTTTTTTCAGAGGCAGCTAGGTGGCACAGTGGATAGAGCACTGACCCTGGATTCCGGAGGACCTGAGTTCAAATGCGGCCTCACACACTTGACACTTACTAGCTGTGTGACCCTGGGCAAGTTACTTAACCCCCTTGCCTAGCCAAAAAAAAAAAAAAAGAAAAGAAAAGAAAAGAAAAAAAGAGTGCTTTTCCTCAGGGTAAGAAAAAAAATATCACTGTAGCTCAGTGAAGGAAGTTAAGTAGACATAGTTATTCCTACTTAGGGGAAAAGGAATAAGGGAGGAAGAGAATAAGCATTTATATGTTGCCTACTATATTCCAGGCCTTAAGTACTTTTCAAATATTCTCTTCTGATCCTTACAACAGGTAGGTGCCTTTATTATCCTCATTTTAGAGTTGAAGAAACTGAGGCAAACAAGGTTAAGTGACTTACCCAGGGTCACACACCTGGGAAGTATCTGAGGCTAGATTTGAAGTCAGGTCTTCCTGACTCTCAGTTCAGTTCTCTATGCAATGCACCACTTATCTGCCTCTTACAGAGAGAAAAATGGGGACTCAACAAGATTAAATGATTAATTAAGTTAGTGTACTTTCCATTCCATTATGCCACATTATTACAGATCTCAGGGTACCTTAAATATTGTCCAACTTTCTATAAACTGGCTTCAAAGAAAGGTAATATTTTTGTGCTGGAAATATTGTTGGACTAAGTATCAGAGCATCTGGAGTCTCACTTGAGTGCTTTCACTGCTTTAAGTCTTTTCTGGGTGTCAATTTTGTCATCTGTAAAATGGGAGGTTAGGTTGGATTATGTAAACTCTAAGGTCCCTTTTAGCCAAATGACTCTATTAACAGGGGACTAATGGGTCTATCAAGTCAAGACATATTTAATTCCCTAGTTATCTATAAACATTAATTTAATGGGTGGTACTTTTAATTTGAGACCTTTGTCCAATGATCTTTCAGTTTATATACTATTAGTAGAGGTGAAACACATTGACATTGAATTTTTTGCTGTAAATGAAATTAAAAAACCATGAATAAGTTGTAGCTATTCAGAAAGATAGCTTGCAGGTTATACTTTGAGAGATGTATAAAAGCATTGGCTCAGTCAGCTTCACAAACACACAATTTCAACAAGAAATACCACTTCATGATTTTTTTTGGCCAGTGGGATTTGTTTGCTCCTGATGCATGTAAGCCAGCAGAATACCATGAAGATAATTGTAGATTATGAATCAACATATATCACATTGGATGAGGAGGTAAAGAAATTTTCTCAAGAATTTGATAAGATCCCACAAAACAAGGCAACGTATAACTTGATACATAATGACTTTTGATTGGAAGGTGGTCACAGGAGAGTCAGAAGATCTGGGTTTGAATCCTACCTATGTAATTAATAAGTATCTTTGGAAAATTATTTGACCTTTCTGGGATCAGAGGGTAAAAGCATCATAGAGTAGCACCTTTCTGTGGGGAGCAGTTTCCTAGGAATTGGAAAGGCCTCTAGAGAGACCCAAGAGAGGAGAGATATGAGCAAGTATGTTGAGGAAGACATCAAAGCAGCACCATGGTGACAAGGCTGTGACTCTCACAGCAGAAAGCAGAATGAACAGGTAGAGTGACCCCCTTTGCCCCTAAATGCCCCCCAAATGGGAGAGGCAGTGGTTGAGAGGTAAAGGAGGTGAAGATGCTGAGGCAATAAAAGAGAACCTGTATAACTGGGAGCTGAGAGGAAGACAGGTAGAGCTTATACACAGGGGTGTCCCTATTGTACTGCTGGGAATAGAAATGGTGATTCCAGTTTTTTTTCCTGTTTTTTCTTCCCTTCCTATTCACTCAAGGGAGAGAGGAATCTATTTTAGTTTTCTAATTCTTGTTTTTAAGGACATATTTTGTGTTTTTTATCATTTATTTCAAAAGAAACTGGTTTCCTTAAGACAACATGGTTGATCATTAAAGTACTGATTTGTGTATATACCTAGGGGATTAAGTACAGGTTCCAGAACTATGGTTGGCAGGGGACAAAGGAGAGAGATCAATAGGTTCTATTCTTTTTGGAAGCGCTCATTCCCTGAATGAAAGTGGGGGCTCAGAGCAACAAAGATTTTATTGACATATATTTATAGCTTCCCCAAAGCACAGAGAACACAGTCCTCTGGACCAGCATACAAATGCAATGAACTTGAGGTGGTCCCTATGGGGGAAGAATTGAAAAGGAGCTGAAGCCCTTTCCTTGGACTTCCTCTCCGTTCCCCATACCCATTCTTCCCTCCCGTTGGCAAGTTTGAAAGGAAACATCCCCCTGAGGAGTAGGTTATTGTTAACTAAATAGGAAATAACAGCAGAATCAAGGTATTCAGAGCAAATGGAACCACCAAAAAGAGGATACCAGACAGGAGAAAGTAACTAGTTCTTCTCCTAAATCAAACAGCATGTACCCCCATCCAGTATTAGAAAGACTTAGAGGCAGCTGGTGACATAGTGGATATTGTTCTGGACCTGGACTTAGGAAGACCTGAGTCCAAATTGAGCTCAGACATTTACCAGTTGTGTGACCCTGGGCAAATCACTTAACTCCTGTTTGTCTCAATTTTATTAACTGTAAAATGAGAGTAATAATAATACCTACCTATAAGGTATATTACCAGGCTTGTTGTGAGGATCAAATGAGATATTTATAAAGTACTTAGAGCAGTGTCTGATATGCAGTAGATGCTATATAAATGCTTATTTTTTTCCTGCTCCAACCCTTCCTCTCCCCAAGTCTGGAAGGGACCTTAGAGGCCAAGTAGTTTAACCTCTTCATGTTACAAAAGAGAGAACTGAAACTGAGATGTTAAGTGACCTGCCCAAGGTCACACAGGTAAAATCAGATGAGATTAGAACTGAGATCCTTCTGTTAAAAATCTAGTGATTTTATTTTTTCTTGTTCCATTGTAACATGCATCTTACACAAAAAGAGGGTTTGGACTTGATTTTCCTTAAAGCCTCTTCCAGCTCTCAATCCTGTTATCCTATGAAACATGTTTTAAAAAAATATTCATTTGAGAAATCATTAAGCCTTTGGGCTTAAATTGTAATAAAATCATTAGTGGTCCGTGTGAAAAATGCTGATTTTTAACATGCTCTATCTGGGGAAAGTTCTTCTTGCTTTACGAATAGTTAGCACTAATATTCCAATGAGTTCCAAGATCTTTGAAATATTTTTATTTCTCCCCTGCCTCTTAGTAACTAACTAGTTGTGCAATCTCCACTTCAGAGCTTGAGCTCTGTGAATCTGCCAGAAGAGAAATCATGACTTCCTCTCTCAGCAAGTCACTGTAAGGGTAAGTGATAAAGAGCCTCTGATAAAGGGTGGGGGGTGGATTTCATTGAGAGGATTTCTCCAAGAAAATCTTTGGGCCTCTCTTCTTAAAATATCCTGTCTATTGTTCAGAGGAATCTCTAAAGAGTCTTGGTCGAACCACCGTGTACCAAGGTAAGGTCAAAATAGGTGCATGATTTAGACATAAAGGGTGACACATAAGCAAATCAGAAAAGAAAGGAAGAGTCTACCTGTCAGATCTATCTGGAGGGGAAGAATTCATGATCACACAAGAGACAGAGAACATTACAAAATATAAAATAGATCATTTTGATTATATTAAATGAAAAAGCTTTTGTATAAACAAAACAATGCAACCAAAGTTAGAAGGAAAGCAAAGGCTGGGAAACAATCTTCATGGCAAGTGTCTCTGATAAAGGCCTCATTTCTCAAATATATAGAGATTTGAGTCAAATTTATGAGAATACAAGCCATTCCCCAATTGATAAATGGTCAAAGGATATGAATAGGCAGTTTTCAGGTGAAGAAATCAAAATTATCTATAGGCATATGAAGAAGTGCTCTAAATCACTTTTGATTAGAAAAATGCAAATTAAAACAACTCTAAGACACCACCTCACACATATCAGATTGGCTAATATGACAAAAAAAGAAAAATGATTAATATTGGAGGGGATGTGGGAAAATTGGGATACTGATGCATTGTTGGTGGAGTCGTAAAGTGATCTAACATTTCTGGAGAGCAATTTGGAACTGTGCCCAAAGGGTTATAAAACCATGCATAGCCTTTGATCCAGCAGTACCACTATTAGGTCTGTATCCCAAAAAGATCATAAAAAAGGTAAAAGTACCTACATGTGCAAAAATATTTGTAGCAGACTTTTTCATGGTGGCAAAATATTGGAAACTGAGGGGATGTCCATCAATTGGGGAACAACTGAACAAACTGCGGTATATAAATGTAATGAAATACTACTGTGCAATAAAAAATGATGAACAGGCAGATTTCAGAAAAACCTGGAAAGACTTGTATGAACTGACGCAAAGTGAAATGAGCAGAACCAGGAAAACTTTGTATACAGTATCAACAACATTGTGTGAGGATCAGCTATGAATGATACTCAGCTCTTCTCAGCAACACAATGATCCAAGACAAGTACAAAGGACTCACGAAGGAAAATGTTACCCACATCCAGATAGAGAACCGATGGACTCTGAATGCAGACCGAAGCACATTTTTCCACTTACTTTATTTCTTCTCACATTTTTTCCCTTTTGATCTGTTTCTTCTTTCACAACCGTGACTAGTATGGAAATATTTTTACGTGATAGCACGTGAATAAACTATCCAATTGCCTACCATTTTCAGAAGAGGGAAAGGGAGGGAGAGAGGGAGAAAAATTTTGAACTCAAAATCTTGTAAAAATGAATGCCCAAAATTTTCTTGACATGTAACTGGGGAAAAAATAAAATATTATTAAACTTAAAAAAAAGGAAAAAATATTTTCACACCTCAAGCTGTTGTCTACATATATGGACTAGCTCTACACACTAAAATCTCTTTGCTAAGGGGTGACATTTGTCAACAAAGTGCAATTCCTTTTCTGATGACATTACTAGTAGAATGGACTGCATTCAATTGAATATTCCATTCCATTCCAGAAAGTATTTATTTCATGCCTAAATGGATACCAAGAATTGTATCAGGCACTAGAATGCATACAGAGGTGAAAATAAAATAGTGCCATGTCCTTAAGGAGGGTAGTCTATTAAGAAAGAAAAAAATATGCACATAGAAAAGGATGTGAAATGCAAAGTAAGAGGCAACTTGGCATCGTGGATAGAGAGCCAGCTTATGTGTCACGAAGACCTAGATTCAAATGTCATCTTGGACACATTCTGGATTTGGACCCGTGGGCACCACAGTTAAATCTCAGTCTCCTAATGCTAGTCTCTGAAGATGCTGAATATGCTGAAGAACAGTGACTATATTCCTTACTAAGAGGGAGTTTTCTCCCTGGAAGTTCTCGTCATAATCAAATCACTGGTTCACAAACAATTTGGCAGCTAGGTGACTCAGTGGTTGGAGCACTGGGCTTGGAAGTCAAGAAGACCTGAGATCAAATCCCACTTCAGATACTTACTAGCTTTGTGACCTTGGACAAGTCACTTAACCCCATTTACCTCAGTTTCTGCATCTGTTAAATAAGTATAATAATGGCACTTATCTCACAGGGTTGTTGTGAGTATAAAATAAGATAACACTTGTAAAGTGCTTAGCACAGTGCCTGGCACATAGTAGGCCTTATATAAATACTTATTTCAATCTCTCCACTCACCCCCAACTGATTTGTCCTGGTCATAGTGGTATATGCATGTAATCCTCAGTACCTCAAGAGTCTGAGGCTAGTGTATCTCTTAACAGTGCGCTAAGCCAATTGGGTGTCCTTACTAAATCCTTCATCAATATGGTGAACCCCCAGAAACAGGGGTGATCAGGTTGTCTAAGCAGAGATAGACTAGTCCAGGTTGGAAATGGAACAGGTTAATGATTCTGTGCCAATCAATGGTGGGAGAGAGCCTATGATCACTTCCAGCCTGGTCAAGATAGGATAACTCAGTCTTAAGAGAGGAAAAAAAAAATTGGGAAAGAAAGGGGCAGAGAGCATCAACATTGGGACAGATCCGGATGGAAGTGGCATTAGATCAAGGAAATGCTCTAGTCTAGACCACCTTCATCAATATTTTGTCAAGTAATAAAATTTCTTGTGGATAGGATCTAGAGATGTGGACTGGGGGTGACAGTAGAGTTAGGTTAATTTGGAACTGGGTTATTAATAACTCTACCTAAAGAACAATGATTAATGGATTGAGGTTGACCTCTGCTCCCTCCAAGAGCATAGCACAGGACTTAGTCCTTGTTTCTGTTCTGATCAACATTTTTATTAATGACATTATTAATTATTAATGACTTTTATTAATGAAGACAAAGATTGCATTCTTATCAACTTGGTGGGTGACATAAATCCTGGAAGGTCATTTGCTACTCTTCACATATAACTTTCTGTCATCTTCTGTTCATTTGTACAAGATGTCCCCCATGCCTGGAATTCTTCCTTTTAGAATCCCCAGCCCCTATCAGAGTTCAACTTAAGTGCCACCTTTCTGGATCCTCTTAGGCTCAAGTGACCCTCCCTACCCCCAAATCACTTTGTACTAACCTTGTCTCTCTATTGACTTCTTCGAGGGCATGACAGAATGTAAGCTCTTTGAGAAGAGGGACAGTTCCATTCTAATTTTTGCCTCCTCAGTTCCTAGAATAGAGGTCCCAGCACACAGTAGGTAGAATACGGATGAGAAAATCAGGACTCAAAAGGCTCTTGAGAAAGTGAAAAGACTGGGCAAAAAAAGATTAAATTTAATAAAATACATGTAAAGGCACACATTTGAGTTAAAAAATCACTTCCAAGATCACAGATTTAGAGGTAGAAATTAGCTGTTTAATCCCCAGTCTTCATTTTGCATATGAGGAAAATGAGGGCTGGAGAGGTTAGGAGATTCACCCAGGATCACCCAGGTAGGGCGTAGCAGAACAGAGATTCACACCCGAGTCCTCTGGCCCCAAATCCAGGCTCTTCCCTCTAAACTTCACTGCCTTGATTTAAAAAAAAATTACAGGACCAGAGACCTCTAGCTTAATAGGAGTTCGGGTGAAAAACATTGAAAAACATTTCAATATAAGTCAACAGAGTGGAAGATTTGCCCCCCTCC
This sequence comes from Vombatus ursinus, assembly GCF_900497805.2. Lineage (NCBI taxonomy): Eukaryota > Metazoa > Chordata > Mammalia > Diprotodontia > Vombatidae > Vombatus > Vombatus ursinus. The sequence goes on along the minus strand of NW_020954563.1, from coordinate 4,278,883 downwards.
CCATAAAACACAGCGAAACAATAAAGCTAATGTCATTTAAAGCTTAGGATTATGCTTAGAATTATAGTGTGGAGAATAGAGGGGGTGATCTTTCCATGGTTTTCTGATACAGTCAGTCCACATCTGGGTACTACATTAAAAGAGGAATATTGACAAAATGAAGAGCATCCAGAAGAGGCTGTGTGGGATGGAGAAGAGACTGCAAAACCATGTCCTGTGAAGGATGCTTGATGGAACTGAGGATTTTTCTCTGGAAAAGAACAGACTGAGGTGAGGGAATGGATGTCTCCCTATCACACGTTTTTAAATTTCAGCGTGGTGGAATGGGAGTCAGGAGACCAGAATTCTAGCCTCAAACTTTGCTATTTATCTGCTTTATCTTGGGTAAACCATTTCCCTTCTTTGGGACTCAGTTTTCTCATATACAAAATACAGGTGTTGATCTAGGTGACCTTTAAGGGCTCTTTCTGCTCCAGCATTCTGTGGTTCTATGGAATATTTGAACTATACTGAAGTCCTACTCCAGAACTTCCTTGTTCCTTGGAGAAGAAACTTTTTACTCTGGTTTCTCAAAAGCTATGCCAATGGAGTCCAGGTTCTGGGACATGCTACCACGTGGCAAAGGCTTTGATTATGGGCCTGGAAATTGATTTTATATGTGTTATCCAAAGATTAATCAAGGTCACGTTGGATAAGCTTACCACCAATATCAGACTGGGGTGTATGGAGTATTCAAGGAGGACTAACAGCTATGATATGAGGGTTTGCTAATCCATTTTCAGGACTGTTCATTTACCTTTGGTGTCCACCTGACACTCAACTCTCACCCGTGGCTCCAAGAAGCTGTAACATAAGCAGCAACCACACCCTAGTAAAAATCATCTCAGAAGACAGGCTAAACCAGGTTGAGAGTAACCAATGGGCCTCAAACCCATTGGTGAGTTGGAGGCTGATCTATCCCAAGCATGTGGAGTCTCTCTTCAGTGGAATGGGCGGTTGAGAACAATTTATTCCAGTGGCCATGAAAATTGCTGAAGCAGCCACTATGGAGTGCTTAGAGCTTGGTCTGCATCCTGAGTCATCACCAGTGTTCTTGATTTTTGTTCTGCCACTGGACTTTGATGACTTTGGAAGAGAGAGTGAAGCTGATGACTTCGTGCACTCTGCCTCACTTAAATCCAATTAATGCACAAGTTAAGATATTACCCCATGATGTGATTAGTTCTCTTTGAAAATGAAGGATAAACAACAACAACCCATCAGACAACATGGCATAGAGAACAGAGCACTGAACATAGAGTCAGAAATATCTAGGTTGCCCTCCTGCCTCAGTCTAGCTGTGTGAACCTGGACAAACTACTGGACTCGAGTTCTCACATCTTTTTTTATTTAACACTATTTTATTGTTTTCCAATTACATATAAAGACAATTTTCAACATTCATTTTTTGAAAGATAGAGTTCCAAATTTTTCTTGCTCCTTCTCTTCCTTCCCTCCTTCCCAAAACAGTAAGCAATCTGATATAGGTTATACAAGTGCAATCACGTAAAGCATATTTCCACATCAGTCACGTTGTGAAAGAAAAAAAAAAACAGAACAAAAAAAAAAAACATGAAAAAGTGTTGCATATCTATTAAAGGAGGAAAATGATACCTCTTTCTGGTGCTGACCTCGCAGAGTTGTTCTAAGGTTCAAATGATCACAAGATCACAGATACAGAGTGGGAAGGGACCTCAGAGGCCATTTAGTTCAGTTCTCCCATTTTACAGATGAGAATACTGAGGGCCAGGGAAGTTAAGTGACTTATCTAGCGTCATAGAGGTAGAATCGAGGTGGGATCTGAACTCAGGTCCTCAGACTCCTGAGTCAATTGCTTTCCTCACCATCACGCATTCAAAGCACTTTATAAACTTTTATGCACCGTCAGCTATTATTCTGGCCTAGTACATGGAAAGCTGGCCTTGGAGTCAGGAAGACATAGGTTCAAGTCCTGTTTCTGACACATGCTGGCTATGTGAGTGTAGGCAAGTCACTTACCCTTTCAGCGCTTCCCTGAGACTCTGAGTCATATATGGACCGTTACCCATCTGCACTGATGGAGGAGGTTCCTCTCTGCATATTCCTTACTAGGGGGTGATATTCATTAAGTTGCCGTTGCTGGGTATGGGGAAGGAGAAGCTCTACTAAGGCTTAGAAGGGGTATGATTCGTATCAGTGGAGGGTGGATCCACACCGATGAAATCATAGGTCCTCGAAATGTTAAAGCATGAAGTACGTGAAGAACTGTCATGTGGAAGATGGCTCAGGTTTGTTTTTCTTGGCCCCAGAAGGCTGGTGGGTAGAGTCTGTAGGGAGGCAGATTTCAGCTCTATATAAGGAGAATGGCGAGAAGAAGATGGGTGCAGCACATAAGTAATGATGAAGGCTGCACCAAAAAAAATGACATGAAAATTATCTAGGAAGTGTACAATTGAAAAAAAAAGATGTAGAAAGGTCATTACTAGGAGCAAAGTATTACAATAGACAGTCCATGGACTGCCCTCAAAGCATGAGGCATGGAAAGATTCAGAGAAGGGCTTCAGCGCATGGACTCCCCCACTTTCCAATTGGGAATTTATGGCAGGATATCTCTGAAATGAGCTGTTTAGGATAAGAGATAGGTAAGCTGGATACTCCACTTCAAGGTGATCCTAGTTCTGCAGAAGTATTGACATGTTAATAATCTCTTCCCAGTAATGAGAATGGCCTTAAAAGGTAATGGGCCCCTTCCAAAGGTAGTGAATTCTGTATCACTGGATGTCTTCAAGTGGAAGTTGGGTAACCAGTCATCAGAGACCATAAAATTATAGATTTAGAGCTGAGGAAGACCTCCTAATCTAACCCCTTCACTTTACAAATGGAGAAATGAAACCTACGGAAGTTGTGACTTAACCAAGGTCACCTGGGTAGTAAGTATCAGGTGCAGAGTTGAACTCAAGTCTTCTGACTCCAGAGCCAAGACTCTGTCCACTCTACCATCTTGCTATGGCAGAATATATTTATGCTATGGGCTGCTCCTGGTTGACCTGTGAAGCTCCTTCTACCACTAACATCCTATGATTTCATCATTCTAGGGCAGTGACAGTGGGAATAAAGATGAAGGGGACAAACCCAAGAGATATTTCACAGGAACAACTAACAAGCTGGTGACAGCTAGAATATATTAGAGGGAAGAGTCAGACAGCTTAGTTGACAGGACTCTTGATCTCACTGATTAGAAGTATGGAAGTTAGAAAGGGGGGAGGCAGTTACCTGAGGAAAATAGATGATGAACTCATTTTTGACCAATTTGAGCTTAAGGTAATGACGGAATAGCTAGGTGGAGATGGTCTATAGGCAGATGGAGATCTAGGACAGAGCAGAAGTGGGAGGTCAGGAAGTCATTCACATTGACGTGGTAGTGGAAGTATGAATGTTTGGAAGTGCCTGATTTAAGATCCTTCTTCCATGCCCTGAGTGTGCAATCTGTACAGAAAGATAGGAGTTCAAATCTCACTTCTAAAGTGGCATTTTCAGTTTCCTTGTTAAGTAGTAGAGTCCTGTTCCTGGAAGTATTCAAATAGAAGATGAAAAACCTTATGTCCAGGATATGTCCAAGAAATCCTCGTATAAAATGGGATAAGGTGAGAACCCATTAAAGGTTCAGGTGAGCCTATCCCTTTAGTAATAGGCCAGAAATTTGAATTTAATTTTAGTGCAGAGTGACTTTCTGTATTCATATACTTTTATTTTATATGGTGAAAAGACTTAGCAGACCCGGATTCATCCTATCTCTGCTGTTTGCTCACTGTGTGACCTTGGATGAGATACATAATTTCTCTTACCCCTCAGCTTCTCTCTACTTCTTAGGTTGTTTTGAGGAGCGAGTGAAAGAGAACCATGTGGTAAAGTAGATAAAGAGCTAGACTTGTAATCAGAATGATCTGGGTTCAAATCCTGCCTTAGACACTTACTAAGTGTCTAAGGGGTGGGTGGATCCACACTGTTGAAATCATAGGTCCTCGAAATGTTAAAGCATGAAGTATGTGAAGAACTGTCACATGGAAGATGGATCAGATTTGTTTTTCTTGGCCCCAGAAGGCTGGTGGGTAGAGTCTGTAGGGAGGCAGATTTCACTTACTAAGTGTGTGAATTATGGCAAATTATGTAATCTCTGCCTCAGTTTCTTCATCTGAAAAAATGAGGATTGGATTTGTTGGCTTCTTAGATCCCTGCAAGTTCTAAAGCTATGATCCTATGAATTGTGCATCCAGTTATTAGTATCTTTTTTCAGTAATCCATGCCTGTGTTGATCATTTGATACACAAGGTACCAAGGAGTAAGAACCTGTGCACATTGATTCATTTTTCACAGAGACCAGCACATGTTTGTTGTTGATGGTGATGGATAACTAACACCTACAAAGAACTTAAATTTGATAAAGCATGCATTATGTTCTTTGAACTTCACAACAACGTTGAAGTGGTTAGTACAAACATTGCTATCCCCATTTTACAGCCTCAGAAATGTTAAGTGGCTTGTCTATGGTCACATAGTGAGATAGGACTTGAAAACAGGTTTTCCAGATTCAAAATCATGCCCTCTGTCCACCAAGATACGGTGACTAATAATGGGAATGGAGACAATGAGAAAAGACCGTGGCAGAGGTGAGTTCATCTTGCTGGAAGTCACAGAATCATAGAAAAGTCCCAGTTGCCCCGAGGACGGTACTGAGCCAAGATGAAGTTGCTGCCTCCACTCTGGGAGACGCATGTTTTCCTGTGGTTCTTTGTGCTTAGGGGCTGAAAGTGCTGAAAGATTCACTTGGAAGAAGTTCAAACAAGCCCCAGAACAGCCGAACTCCCTCCTGTGCCTGTGAGATCAGATGGCAAAGCATCGCCAGAAACTTACCTTCAGTGATGTTTGCAAAAAACACACATGCAGAGGGAAACTTCAGAACCCATGACCAGAGAAAGTGGTGAGTGGTCTGTGCATAGCCTAGGGAGGTGAGGCCTGAGATGAAAGGTCATTGGCTTTCATTAACCAAGTAATCCCTAAACTGCTGATTTTGAACAGAAGGAAACACCACCATGGGAGACATTCTATTACACTTAGAAAACACCCAATCTCATCTTTAATATTAAAAAAAAGAAGTTACAAAGCACTTTGATTTTCTTTTAAAAAAAAAAAGAGAGAGACAAGAATTCCAGCCAAGAGAAAAAGCCACAAGATGTGTAAACGTGTGTGTCTGACCTAACTCCCTAAGCCTGGTGTGAGTGTCTGAACAGTGCTTGGCAAACAAATACTTTATTCTGTAAAAACTATTTCAGGAACACTTTGAAATGGCTGCCCAATGATGGTTAGTTCATTTGGGATTTATTATAACATCATTAGGCCAGATTATATCATTTGGGGGTAATGTCAGACACATTGCATCCTGTGGTTTTATGATGTGGACAAATATCACACTCAGGGATAGGATGAGCCTGCACAAACTGTTTCTTTTGGTAGTCTACTGTAAATAGAGCTCGCCTTCCCTCTGCCCAAGACACTTGGCCTTCGTCAACATCAGGCCCCTTGGCTCTACCCAGGTCAGTTTCTTCTCCCTGCTAGACCTCTCCCAAGTCTATCTTGGAAGTCCATCTCCACCTCTAGACACAGAAACACGGCCATGAGGAATCAATAGGCAGCTTGTCAATCTCTTGGGGGCTTTGCCTATGTGGAGGCACTTGTAGGTACTTCAACATGAGTTGAATTTAGTCAAATACTGGATTGTTTTTGAAAATAAATGTAAAGTGAATTTCATCAAACTGGTCACAACTGGTTGTTTTGGAAGTTGACAAGTCATTTGACTATCTCTTTCAGACTAAGTGTGTATTTAGACAAAGCCTGCCATCAGGTTTCATAAAGTGATTTCAAATGTTTGTGCAGAACATTGTATGACTGCCCAGAAATCATTAGGAAATCACTAATGATTTCCTAAAACCTGTACCCCTTCTGACTTCTGGATTTCTGCCAGTGGTGCCCTCATTCATCCAGTCTCTGAAGTTTGAATCCTTGAGGCTACCTTTGACCTTTTCTCCTCTCTCAGCTCTCGTGTTCTATCCATACAATGTTTCTTTCTCCCATTTGTCCATTCCTCTCTGTTCTTATTGCCACTGTCCTAATACCCCTAAATTATTTAACTAGTCTCCTGACTGACCTCCCAGCTTCTACCCTCTTCCCTGTCCAGACCATCCTTCTCACTGCTATCAGATTAAATATCTAAATTATAATGATTGTAACTGATAGTGGTGGAGGTAAAATGGTATCAAAGTTCACAGAAATTGGGGACACCAAGGAACTGGGAGTCCAGGATATTACAAGATCATATGATTATAGATTTAGAGCTGAACGGATGTTAGAGATGGCAAAAGCTAACTCCCTCATTATACTGGTGAGGAAACTGAGGCAGACAATGCTTAAGTGATTTGCCTGGGTCCCATGGCTAATAAGTGTCTGAGACACAATTTGAACACAGGCCTTTCTGATTTCAAACTAAGCACTTTGAACAACTAGGAGGCACAGTGAATAGGGTCATGGGCCTGGAATCAGGAAGACCTTAGCTCAAATCTGACCTCAGACACTTACTAGCCGTGTGACCCCAGGCAAGTCACTTAATCTCTCTCTGCTTCAGTTTCCTCATCTATAAAATGAGGATAATAAATATCACCTCTTTCCCAGGGTTGTTGTAAGGATCAAATGAAGAGAATATTTGTAAAGCCCTTAGCACAGTACTTAGCACATAGTAGGTGCTTAATTAATGCCTATTCCCTTTCCCCTTCTCTTTCCAAATGCATTTTATTTCCCAGCTGCTTAGAGGCTAAGGGTTGGGGAGGAGAATATGACTTTGAGTCAGGTGCTGAACTCACTAGGGTTGGAGGAGAGTGACTTGAAGGTACATAGATGACAGCAAAAAGTATTTTACAATATGGAGTAAACCTTAAAGAAGGAGGGGTGATGGCAGAAGGAGAGTCTGAACGTGCCATGGGGGAGCAAGGAGTGACTGAGCTACATTTAAACCTGGATTCTCTGGCTTGAAATTTAATGCTAATTCCCTTATGTTAAATAGCTTCTCTTTGCCTTTCCACCTTCTCCCATTCCCCCGCCCCTTACAAAGTCAGTCAACAGGTTTTTGATAACTAGTTACTATGTGCCAGTCACTCATAAATTTGGAGATAGACAGAAAGATAAAACAGTCCCTACCCAGAAGCTCACATTCTATTAGGGGAGACAAACTGTAAATAACCAGGCTCATATAAGATAGGTCCAGAATAAATGAAAAATTACCTGAATGGAGAGGCATTAGCAGCTGGGGCAACTGGGAAAGAAAGACCCCTTGCAGCAGGTAGGCTTTGAACTGAGTCTTGAAGGAAGCCAGGGAAACTAAGAGACATAGGAAGCGTCACCCTCCATCATGATTATCTGAAAGTGTACCATGAATCTCCACTAGACTGTACGTCTCAGGAAGGGATGGCCCACATTTTATTTAGGAAACATAGTATAATGCAATGTATACTAGACCTGGAGTTGGTGGAGATCTGTATTCAGATCTTTCCTTTAAAAATTCTAAGTTTCATGAGCATAGCCTAATTGTGCTACCTCTCTGAGTGTCAGCTTCCTCATCTGTGAAATGGGGACAATGATAGGCAGGTTTCTGTAGTACCTAAGCCATAGGATTGCTAGAATTCGATAAGCTAATGTCTCCAAATTGCTCTGCAAACCTCGAAGTGTTGCATAAATGCCAGCTGTTACCACTTGCTGTTGGTTTCTCTCCCAGCACCTAGTATCATGCATTGCACATAGTAAGTGCCCAATAAATGTTTGTTGAATGAATGGTTAGCTGATTTATTTAGCATCTGAGGGAAACACTGTGAGAATACCCATTTCTCCACGAACAACATGAGTAATGTTTCTGTAGGAGGCTTTGTAGTCACAACAGTAAGAATATTCTGGGTCTCCAGAGCCCAAGTGAAGCTGTCCATCTGGTAAATGTGGGCTACATTGCTAATAATCTGAATAATTTAGGACTAGCTGTCTACACAGGTTAGACTCACTGGATAATTGCTTAATCCTTTGCTTCTCTTTGACACTTTAGAGAGCCGAACTATTGGGAGTAGTGGTTTCCTCTGCCCAGATTCATGGACAGTTAATCAACCGTTTTCTTCTTTTTGATTGATAGAGACATGGCATGGTACAGTAGAAAGAGCATTGGATTTTGAGTTGGAGGACCTAGGTTCAAATCCTGCCATTCTTTATTTTCTCCCTGTGCGTCTTTGGGCAAATCACTTAACATCTCTGGGCCTCAGATACCACATTGATTGAAGGAGGGGATTGGACTTGATGGTCTCAGGGGCAGCTAGGTGGTGCAGTGGATAGAGCACTGGCCCTAAAATCAGGGGGACCTGAGTTCAAATCTGGTCTCAGACCAAACACTTGACCCTTACTAGCTGTGTGACCCTGGGCAAGTCACTTAACCCCAATTGCCTGAAAATTAAAAAAAAAAGAAAAAAAAAGAAATAAAAAGGACTTGATGGTCTTTAAAGTCCCCTCCAGTCCTAAATCTGTGGCCACTGTGATTGACTAGGCCTGGCCTGAGGCTCTACTAAAATCAGAAGGGCAGTCACCTTGGCAATTCTTGGGGACTGTGGAATTCACTCTGGCATTGAAGTTCTGAGCATAGCATTAAAAAAATGTTTCAGTGACCCCCTGTTCTTTCTGGATGTATCTTTATGCTTTGAAAATCCCAAAGCCCTTACAGGTCAGTCAGCCAGTCTCTGAAGGATGTTGCTGATAGATGAGATTGCCCAAATCCTCCAGGTACAAGCTCTTCAGTCTTGGGTGGGACCCCACCCAACTAGAAGACCTTACAAACAGAATCTAATCTAGGTGAATTCTTGCCCTTAGGAAACCAGCCCCTGTCCTCCAGTTTATGAAGGAGAAAACCAACCAGAATAGTATGGGTAGAGAGGGATTCCTTTGTCCAGATTGCTGGAGGTGGCTGAGTCTCATGATCAAGTGATGTTCGTGGCCCACCTCCTCATTAATATGTCTATTCCCTCATTAACTGTTCAGCAATCAGGGTTGATTTTCACCTGTCCTCTCACCTCCTTTTCCAAAGGTATTAAAGCATTCAGGGATTTTCATGGTTTTGTCTTTGGTTACCAAGAGAGGCCACTGACCGTCAATTTATTATTTGCTAGCCTAATTGATAAATTGATTATCAATTACCCAGAAGCTCTGTCCCTTGGGCTTTTTATTCGTCTCATTGGAACTTGCTCCGTGTCACCCTTAAGATGTGGTTTTCAGAACTGGACACAGAGTATCACATGGGATCTGATGACAAACAAATGTTAGTGGAATTATTACCTCCCTCATGTTTAACTTTAGACTTGTATTGCCTCTTCCCCTCTTCCCTCACTCTGTCCCTAGTCCTTTACTTGCTATTCCAGTGTGGAATGTTCACATCTCATCATCTCACACCTAATATAGAAGTTGTGAGGCGGACAGTTTCAGAAAGGTAACTCATCTCCTCTGCATCACATAGGACACTAGCTCAATGGTCCCAAGCAGATAGAATGCTTTCCTACTTATAAATCATACTCTAATTCAGGAGATTGTTGCTGAGGGGATTTCTGCAGCTGGTGGGAGACTGGGCTAATAGCCTTCCATCTCTAAGATGCTATGACTCCTGAATCCAAAACTTCCTTCAGAAGTCATAAGGGAAAGACTAGACTCCAAAATGTCGAGGGTTGCCAGCTGTTAATATCATGTTGTGGGCTGGAATTCCCTTGTGCTGGTGCCATAGGCTGGGAGGTGAGTTAAATAAATGTCAATGATAATATCAAGAGGTATTTATATAGCACTTTAAACTTTGCAAAACACTTTTCATAGAGTCACTGGATCATATATTTAGAACTAAAAGGGAGCTTGGAGGTTATATAGATTAACACCCCTCATTTTATAGATGGGGATACTGAGGCCTAGATAATTTAAGTGACTTGTCCAAGATCACATGGGTAGAAATTGACAGAGGCAGGTGGAATTTGAACCTACGCCCTCTGACTCCAGAGCCAAGGTTCTTTCAACTGTACCACATAGCCTTTTGATTGTCTTACTTGATTTAACTGACAAGAATGTGGTTTGACAGCAGGCAAAACGAAGTAAGGATGAAGTCAGGGGAAGGCAGGGACAGTTACTGTCAGAGGTGTACGTGGTGTCTCCAGGGTCAGTGATGCTGACCCTCATGGGGTTCCCACTACTCATGCACAGCATCACTTCCCCAAGAAAGGAGGCACTGTATGCTTTAAGAGTGATTTCTTCATTCATGTCCATGGACGTCCATATCAGATTAGATCTAGAGTACACTCATCCATGGTGTTACACAGTCTTGACATTCTCTTAATCTTCTGCCTCATTAGCAGGGAGAAACACAACCAAACAAGCAAAAAAACAAAAGAACCCAAAAGACAGAGGTATCTAATTCATAGCCGACAGTTTGCTTTGCTATTGGTAGCTCATATCAGAAGGGCATATAGCCAACAGCTGGTGTAAAGGAAGACTGTTAGGAGCTTCAGCAAATAAATCATATGTTAACTAGGGAAACTTAATCCCACTCAAAGACATAATCTGCCTTGTCCCAGAATCTGGGACCAACTTTAGCCTCGGGCCTAGGTTAGAATAAAATAAGTCCTGGGTTACCATGAGTTAGTTTTGCTAGGGTGAGTGGGGGTCATTTCTATCATTAGAAATAAAGAATCTCCTACAAACTTTAGAAGCTTGAGGACTCCACTTTTGTCCCTTGAACTTCTCTCTCCTTGTTCTGCAGATGCTCAGTTTGTGAGGGCAGCTCAGAGCTCAGTGATGGCTAAAGGAAGATCTTCTTTCCTCAGACAAGTTCTTTTTTTTTTTTTGGTTCCTCAGATAAATTCTTGCTGGCTTGTTTCTACTATGACAGTCACAATCATGCCTTTGGGTGGTTGTTGTTATTATTATTATTATTATTATTTTAGACTATTTTGTGAAGTGTAAAATTTTATTGGTGCCTTTTGTTTTTATATCACAGTCATTTCCAAGGATGGCCTTCTTTTGAACACAGTGAAACTTTTCTTGTGACAGAGGAAAAAAAAAAGTTAACTAAAGCCAACCCATACAGCAACCAAATGTCTGACAGCATTTGAAACATTTCACAACTGCAGGCCTCCATGTCTCTAAGGAAAGGACTGTGATGCATTTCCTTTTATCTTCTTGGGGTTAAAATCATACAGTGATAAACTCTATTTTATTGTTCTTTTCTTTTGTATTGTAGTCACGGAATATGGTTTTCTCAATTTTACTTGCCTCATTATGCATCAGTTCATGCAAGTCTTTGGGTTTGTTTTGTTTTTCTAAATACCCTTTCTATGGGGCTACTCAAGAGATCTCTGACAGCACCAGTGGATTCAGAAAGTAGAGTGGGACTGCCAAAGAGTATGGGTCTTATTCCCAAGAAAATAATTCCGATTTAGAGACTCATCGTGGTCTGAAGTCTTTTTTTCCTGAGCTATACCACTCTCCCTATGCTCTTCTGGGGCCACTGGGGTAAGCCCAATTACATCTGCTAGAAGTTCCAAAATTCTAGGAAACTCAAGGCCATAGTGTGGTGGCTTTCCTGGGATTTTTGGTCTGTTACTGACCAGGGTACAATGAAAGAGGCATACTTCTTTAGATGCATGTATCATTGAACTTTCTTTTAAACTGCTGGCCATCAGCTCTCTGTTGTATGTATTTTAATTAATTGTGACTCTTTTTGTATTTGTGCCCTGAGGTGATTTTTATCACAAAGGGCACAGTTTAAAAAAAAATCAAATAAATAACCCCTAATGAAGGGCATGAAGTGGAGGAATCGTGAGGTTAGTTGAGTTTCTGGTGACTACAACAGTGGGTTGGAGCCAGAGCAGAGATACCACAGGAGCCCAGCTCCCAGCCTGGCTAATTCTCTTTACTGCCTGCATGAGTGTACCTACTTAGGCACAAAGATATAAATGGAAGGAACTTTTCCAGCAACTTATTGGGTCCTTCTCCACTTACAAATATTGATTTTCCCTTTTCACTTGGGCCTTTGGGGGGAGCTGAAATAGACCTAGCTCTTTGGGCCTGATGGTGGCATAGGTCCCGGTGTTGCCAGAATGCATTTGCCTGCCCCTCCTCCCCCATCTCTTTTCCTATCATCGCTGACTCCGCACTGTGCCTGGCCCCAGACGGGATAGCCTGGTTGTGTAAAATCTATGTGACGCTATAAAAACATGACCCGGTTTCTATCAGGGAGGAAGGTATGTGGTGCACACTATATTGTCCTAACTGAACTACTTATTTTAATGAGATATGAAATTGCGCCAGTTTTATGGCCATATTATATATTAGGGATTAATTACATGTACAGCATAGTGTATATGATGAAGTATATGAGAATGGAACACAGACCCCAACCCCTGTAAACCTCCCTCCCTCCATTTCCTCTCCCCCAGTAGAAAAACTTTTGGTGCCTTTTTTTGGCTTAGAAGGCTGATGGAGCAAGAGAAAAGACCACACGCCAACATCTCCTGGCTTCTGAGACTGACTAGGAAGGTCTTGTAACATAACACTAGGTAAGTGCAAAGGGGAGTGGGCAAATTTTTAAAAAATGATAAAAACATCACTTGTTTTTTAATGGATCATACAAACATGCCTGGCTTTAATTTGTAAGGATTTTCTCATTTGTAAAGCAAAACAACCAAAGGCAAAAAAAAAAAAAAAAAAAGGAAGGAGAAAAGAAAAGAAAGAACTAGCTAATAAAAAATTCTGTGGTTAGAGGTCTTTTTTTAATTCGAGGAAAGCAAGTTCAGGGCAGTCAACATTTGTTTCTGATTATACCAAAAAAATGTAGAAAAAATATTGTGAAGTATGACTTGGTTATGGGGTGCTGATGTAGCTCATGTCAGCTCAGGGTGTATTACTTCTTTCCATGACTTAGGACCTTGTGGTAGAGACAGGAGCTCAGCACAGAGGCTGCCCTTCCGGGGCCATTGTCCTCTTTTGATGTCCACTTTATGATAATCCTGTGGAAGCAGAGGATTCTTGTTTTCTTTTCTTTCCTGGAAGGAAATAGGGTAATCACAACCACAAGCTTTCCAAGCATGGCCCTGAAGTGCCAGAGACTTCTATACTGGGTGGGGTGGGGAGAGAAAAGATGAAGGGGGAGGGAGGGGTTACTGCTGCCAGTGTAGAAATAGGCCTGGCAAGGAAGGTCAGTCTAGGTTTTCTGAGGCCAATCCTGAAAGTGAGGATCTGATATAGAAACTGTAGGGCTCCAACCTTCTCCTGACCTCAGTGCCTCCCATACACCCTGTAGAGTGGCCTCCATCCAAATTTCCTTTGCTGTTCATCCTATCATCAATAATCTCAACTCCCATTTTCCCAACACTTGAAGCTTTACAAATCACTTTCTTCAACAACAATATGAGATAGGTTGGTAGGATAGGTGTTGCTATCCCCATTTTAAAGATGAGAAAACTGAGGTTCATGAGAAATAAATCACATGCCAATGGTCATAAAGCCAGTAAATGTTTGAGCCAGGACTAGAACTCACGTTTCTTGACTCCAAGGACAGTGGTCCTTTCCACTGAATGTTATCAATTCAATTCAATATTTAAAAAAAAAAAAGTTGGAAAAAACCAATTAAGCCATAATCCCTGCCCTCAAGGAGTTTACAATCATTAATTTAGTGGCTATCATGAGGAAAGCACAAAGTTAATGGTAAAATGCCATAGAAATATAGGTGATTATCACCCTCATCTCTCATGTTGCTGTAGTTCTATAGTGAAGTGCTTTCCTCAAGCAGGTAGCTAGTGTAGATGTTATCATCCCATTTTTACAGATGAGGAAACCAAGTTCATAGTGGTAGAATCATTTGCCAGGGCATGGCCTGGATTGGAATCCATATGCTGTGACTGTCTTATTACTTACACAAGAAACCATGTTACTTCCCCTGCAAGGCGAGTCTGAATATTTGATATGGTGACACCATTTAAACATCTTCCTAAAATTTATTTTAGTGTTATCTTCTGTCATAGGAGACTGGTGATTGATGCAATACATTTCTCCATGGGTCTGAGAGGAAAGGAGTAGAGGGAATATGGGGGCAGGGGGTTGGGTCATTTTGGAAATCCACTATGCTCTGGAAGGAAAAGATCAAGGGTCTGTCCACAGCACCTACAGCAGAGGTTCTTAATCATTTTTGTGTCACAAATTCCTTTGACTGTCCTGCAAAGACTATGGGTCCCTTTTTAGAATAATGTTTTTAAATGCTTAAATTATAATGCATAAAATTACAAAAGAAACCAATTATATTAAAATACAGTTATTGAAATATTTACAAAATGTTCATGGACCCCAACTTAAAAATCCCTGACCTAGAGTAATGCTTTTAATTCAATTCAATTCAACAAGCAGGCCCAGCTTGGGTTTGTCTCCAATACCCAGGATATACCACTTCCTCCTTAGTTTTCTGAGGTCCCCTGGACCTTAATCCTTTCAGACTCTGCTCTATACAACACCACCTTCTGGCCTCTTCAATATGTTTTTAGATGTGCCCAAGCCCAACACCACTGGTTTTTGCTAGTGCTTGCTATGAGGGGACTTTGGATATAACACATCTTATTTGTGTTTACAATGAGATAGACTTTCCAAGGAGGTTTTCCATTTCCTTCTCCAGCTCATTTTGCAGATGAGGAAATTGAGGCAATCAAGGTCACACAGCTAGTAAGTGTCTGAGGCCAGATTTGAATTTAGGAAGATGAGTCTTCCTGACCTGAGGCTCAGCACTCTATCCACTGTGCCACTAGCTACTAACCACTAGCTACTCTCTTGAATGTCCACACAAAATTATCAAACTTCCTTTCATTTTAAGCCTTGTCTTCTCTCATTCTTTCAGTTTTCTAGTTATCACTAAGATCTGGCTCAATGCTTACAACACTAGGCAGCAGAACCGTACAAGTAGTTTCTGGAGCCTGGACAGGCAATTGGCCTGAGTTAGCTGACCCAAGTCATATAATCTGGCTTATAACCTGCTTCTTACTGGAGAACCTTCCACATGTTCCTAACTAGCTCATGCTTGAGCTTGTAAGCAAAGAAACATTATGTATCAGGAAGAGGGTCTGAACTCTCCACAGTAATGCATTACTCACAATGAATGAATAAGTTGAAAAATCATTTATTAGCCATTTACTTAAAACACCAAACCCACAATAAAACCAAAAACAACAAAAGAAAAATGATCAACAACACAGAAAAGTTTCAAAACACAAGTCACAAATTGAATGCTTCTGATAGAGACGTTAATCTTTCATAAGAGTAGAATATCTGCTTCTTAGGTTCTCTAGATAAAGCTGATGCAGGTCTGTTTTAGTTTAAGGGCAGGACAATTCTTTCCTCTTATGTAACTATTCCCAAAAGTCAGTCTCTTTGCAGACCAGCATCTCTTCATGATGTCAGCTGGGGCAGGGGAATCAGCTTTATTTAACATGTGGGGTTGAGCCAAGACTAGGCACACCCACTCATCCACCCATGGACCCACCCACTTCACCATGTAGGACCTCACGCAAATAGGCCTTATTGTGTTTAGTATTGGGGATGGTGAACTGGAAGGGTTTCCTTAAAGTTTGGAGAAAAGAAATACTTTCAACAAGAAAAATCCACATGAGTTTCTTCAGCCAATTAAAGCAGTTTTAGAACATGACATATTATAGTGTGTGTATATATGTGCACATATATTATATATGCATATACACATATACATACATGTGCATTTATGTGTATTTTGTATGTGCACACACATGTACAGAGACATGTGTATATGTGGCCCAAGGAACAATATTGCCATTACTCACTAAGCCCAACTATGGACTCAACTATAGTGGGTTGGTCCTGGGGGAGCCTAGGCCCACAGGCTCTTCTCAAACTTTCTAGCTCTTTGTACTCCCACCTCAGAGCTGCAGGGATTCTCTCTTAAAGTCTGGGCTCAGCTTCTATTCTGTGGTCTCTCCTAAAAAGGATTAGCAGGCCTTTTATTTATTTCCCTCTCCACAAAATAAGCATTTAAATACACACACATACACTTCATAAGCATGCACTGATGAAGTACTTAAAAGATGAACTAATAATGCATAATTTCTATTACACTATCCTGAGAGGTTGATACTTAACACATCACAACAAAGAATCCTCTGTGAGACTGAAGAAGAGGCATTTCACTTTCACCTTGGATCTTCACCGTCCACACAGTTCACTAAGGGCCCGTGTCTTCTTCCCACAAGCCAGGCACGTGTGATTCATCTTCTTCTTGTGGTCATTTTCTCCTTGGAGAAGTGTCTTGGTAACAGAAAACACCTTCTGATGCCAAGGAGCATCCAGATCCAGTAGATTCTGACCTTTTGAACTCATGAGGTTGACACTGAGACTAGGAACACTTGTCTTAGGATAACCTTTGATCAACCCAGCCCAGGGAGAATGGGCAACCAGAGACCTGAATTCTAGGCTTGCCCAGCCAACTTATGTTATTGCTACCATGTGAAAGCAACTGCCATTTCTGCAGAATGGGTGAGGGAAGGGAGACATATCCTCTCCCTTATTTATGGGAATATGAAGGAGAGGCTTGAAGACACTCAACACATTCTTTTCAGACTGGAAGGGAGAAATGTCAAAGTTGTTGCTTCTTTGAAGTCATTAAATCAGTGGCTCTTTCTGCTTGATGACCAACAATCCTCCCTTGCCCTAACCTGGGACAGAAACACACACACAGACACCCAAACACACAGACACCCAGACACACACAGACACACAGGCACAGACATACCTGCCATCCAAGAGACCAAGGGATCAACCAAAGGTTGCATATGCCCTTCGGTAATAAGCCAGGGGATATGTGTCATCATAAATGGGCCAATCATGGCAAAGGTAGGGGTGGGGAGGGGGAGGTCCCATAACTTACCTCCCAAACAAGTTCAAATGAATTCACCCCAGGTACAATTTTGACTAGCTAGAGCTCTGATTAAATTATGTATGGTTGTCTCTTATCTAGCTACCTCCTCCCCCATTTTTTTTTCACTACTGCCATCATAATTCAAATTTCCATTACTTTTTACTGAGACTATGATAAAAGCCTACTAATTCTCTCCCTTCCTCCAATATATCCCCCTGGAATCCATTTTGCATAGCCTGCCAGATTATCTTCCTAAAGCAAAGCTTTGGTTGCTTTACTGCCCTGCTCAAAGCCCTTCAATGGTGCCCCACTGCCTTCCAATTAAAATCCAGATTCCTTAACTTGATATTCAAAGCCCTCCATGATCTGGCCTCAGCCTTCTAGTCTTCCTTCTTACCACTCACCTTGATTCATTTTAGATTCTAGCCAATTTACTAATCCCCCTTTATAGGATTATAACTATAGAACTTGAAAAGACCTCAGGGGTGAGTCCAATGCTTTCATTTTAAAGATGAGAAAAGAGTGGCTTGGAGAAATTAAGTGTTTTGCTCAAAGTCATACAGATAGTAATGAGGGTGTATGGGGTGTTCAGGGAGGACTAGCACCTCTGATGTGAGGGCTTACTGAATCATTTTCAGGGCTACTCATCTATATTCAAGTGCCTACCTGGCACTCAACTCTTACCTGTGGCTTCAAGAAGCTGTAGCTTTAACAGCGGCCATACCCCAGTAAAACCATCTCAGCAGATGGAATGAACCAGATTGAGGGTAACTGACAGGCCTCAAACCCATCAGTGAGTTAGGGGGATGTCTATCCCAGGCATGTGAAGGCTTCCTGTTGTGGAATGGGTGGATGAGAACAATTTATTCCAAAGACTCTGTAGGTGGCTGAAGCAACTGCTGTGGAGTGCTTAGAGCTTGGTCAGACATCTAAGATGCCAAGGTCATCCACTGTGTTCCAGGCCATTGCGGGTCATCTTGAATTTTGTCTTGCCACTAGATTCTGATGACTCTGAAAGAGACAGTGAGGCTGAGGACTTTGTACAACTCTACCTCACTGAAATCCAAATCAATATGTCACCCTTATCATGTCATTGGTCCTCTTGGAGAACGAAGGATGTACAATGACAGCAACACATAGTAGAAGTTTTCCCTGTATTCCCTCTACATTGCCTTCTCCTTCCCCAAAGCTAGAAGTAATTCTCCCTCTCTAATTTCCTTGAACATTTTTGCTCATACCTAGCTTACGCCAATCCCCATATTCTGCAGTTTATTAGTTATATTGTAGAATTAAAGTTTTACTTATAATGTTTAACAATAAGCTCTCTGGGTTGAGGGGGTAGCATAAGTTGACACACTTGAAGCTTAATCTTCATTATCAACATTTTCCCCACCCCTTTCTTGGGTCTAGACACTAAGTAAATGATAAATCAATAAATCAAGCCCTTCTCTCTGATTTCCAAGGTATGCATGCTCACAATGAAAATTTAACAATCAGCCTGTGCAAGCTGGTTCCAGCACACTCCTGAATTCCTTTAGGTAGGAATTTTTGTCTTTCTGACCCCAGCATGAACGCAGATTCTTGCAGATAGTAAATGCTTAATAAAAATGGAGCTGTCTGGGTACTATTGAATTAGAGTATGAATGTCCTAATGGCAGGGGCTCCATCTTACTCACGTTGTCTTCATCGTAGTGCCTCCCACAAGGTCTTCTTGGACACAGTAAACTCTGAGAAGAAGTTTGCCAAATGATTGTATGAATTAACACTCCTTTGACAATAAGATTGAAACCCTTTCAGCATAGCATAATAGATAGGGCACTGAACTTGGGATCAGAAGGACCTGGGTTCAAGTTCTGCTTCTGGCATTTACTACCTGGGCAAGTCCCTCAACCTCGTTAGGACTCTTTTTTTTAATATACAAAATGGGCATAAAAATAGCACCATATTTACACAAATAAGTCTTGTTGTGTTTAGCACTGGGAATGATGAATTGGATGAGTTTACTTAGGAGATAAGAAATACTTTAAGCAAGATGAATCCAAATGAATTTCATAGCTTGTTGTGAAGATCCAGTGAGACAACATAAGTAAAGTGCTTTCCTAACCTTAAATTGCTACGTAAATGTTAACTGACCTCCAAGGCCCCTTCTAAGCCAGGTAGGTGGTACAGTGAATAGAGTGAGTTCAAATCTGGCCTCAGATGCTTACTAGCTGTGTGACACTGTGCAAATCACTTAAAACTGTTTGCCTCAGTTTCCTCATCTGTAACATGAGTTGGAGAAGGAAGTGGCAAACCACTCCAGTATCTTTGCCAAGAAAACCCCAAATAGGATCACAAAGAGTTGAGCATGATTGAAATGCCTGAACAACAGTAAAGGCCCCTTCCAGCTCAAAAATCTAGAGTTCTATGGCCAGAGTGGGTCAGTGACATTGAACAATTCATTGTACCTCATATACTTCTGAGGGGACAGGGAGAGAGGGGAGAGATAAGATTAGATTTACTAAGACTGTTTCAGGAATTTGGGATTCATGTTTTCAAACATGACATACTGCAGAATAGTTAGTATGTGCCTCTCAAGATTGAGTAACCCTTACACATGAAACATGTCAAACACACCCAGTTACTATTCTATGCAGCTCATTGGTCCCCGAGTATGACATAAGGCAGCTTCTTTGGATCAGAGCCACTATGGTTTCCCCAGAGGTGGGCGGTCCAGTAATACATACACATCTGCAGGCTGGAAGTCTGAAGCTGGTGGGTGGGGGATGAAGGAATGGACTCCTGGCAATGTCATTATGAATTATATGGAAAACTCCACAGCAGTGATTCAGACATCTCAGTGGCCTTGCTAGGAGGATGTCTGGGGAAGAAGAGTCTTAGGTCTTAGGAATGTCTTCGTTCTCCTAAGTGCTCTCTCTTAGGAGGGCTGGGGTTAGGGGAGGGGAGACCCTGACCTGTCTCATAATGATAGGATCATAGAGTTGATAGCTAGAAGGGACCTCAGAAACTGCCCTAGAAGGGGCCTTAGAGGGTTAGTGTATTTTTTAGATGAAGAAACTGAGAACCAGGTTTAAGATATGTGTCCCAAGAACACATAACAGTAGAGTTGAGATTTGAACCCAAAGTCTCGAGAGACAGTGTAACACAGTATAAAAAGCATTGGATTAGTGTTAGAGGCTTGGGTCTGAATACTGCTTTGGCTACTTACCATGTGTACAAACAGTGGATAGTCACTTCTCTGGGTTTCATTTTCCCTATCCATAAATTAAAAGGAATGGACTAAATGATCTCGAAGATCCCTTGCAAATCACTATCTATAACCTCATGACTCTAGAACCAGATTCATTATATCCTTCCATTTCGGGAATTACTCATCTTCTCTATGCTTCTTCTGACTCACTGAATCCTGTGCTATCAGTTCTAGGATAGGGCATAGGGTTTCCAAACTCTGTATTAACTGGATCTGCTAAATCTGAAAAGTCTGCATTTTTTTCTTGACACTAATTTCCAGTGAAGGTCAGTGAGCAAAGAGCTTTCATCCCAGTGGAAGGGTACAATGTGCACAGCAGAAGTCACTGGTTTTCCATGTTCTTTTTCTTTTTGGCAGTGGGTGCTTGAGATTTCTCTTGGATATGGATTAGGAGTATCCTTGCCATTTCTCAAATTGCTTTCCAAAAGGATTTGAGCAGAATTTCTTCACCTCAGCATGTTTTGAGAAAAAGAGCACTGGCCTTGTAATCAGAGAACTTAATTTTAGAGTTCTGGCTCTGACACCTGCTAGCTTATTCCTTCCAGACCTCAGTTTCTTCATCTGTAAAATGGGGGTAATAATATTGGCATTATTTGTCTCCCTGGTTTTGTTGTGATGGAAGTGCTCTGTAAACTTTAAAGTGATAACAGAATGGGAACTACAGTTACTCTTGGTTACTCCACCCATTAGGAGACCAAGAACATATTAAATGGATTTATTGATTAATGCAGAAGGAAATAGAAAAGGTTTCCTGAAAGCTGGAAAATGTTTCTATTAGAGCTTCCTCTTTTTCCTTTTTTTTTTTTCCTGTAAGACAATTGAGGTTAAGTGACTTGCCCAGGGTCACACAACTAGTAAGTGTCAAGTGTCTGAGGCTGGATTTGAACTCAGGTCCTCCTAACTCCAAGGCCAGAGCTCTATCCACTGCACCACTAAGCTTCCCTCTCTCTTTTTCCTTTTTCATGTGACAGTTTTAGACTAAGTACTTTTCATGGAGCTGATATTAACTTGATGAAATTCACAATTAAGCTGTTTGTTGTACGTTGGATAAATAGTGGGTAAAAGTCACTTCTCTGGGTCTTGTTTTCTCTATCAATAAAATGAAGGGCTAGATAATATTGAAGGTCCCTTCCAGCTCACAATCTATACCCCTGTGACTCTAGTACCAGATTCATTGTATTCTCCCCTTTCAGGAATTACGCATACCTTCTATGTTCTTCCTGGCCTATTGAACCCCTGTGTTCTCAGTATGAGGAGAAGGGATAGGGTTAATAATAACCTGATGGGTCTGGCCATGGTGAGAAGAGTCTATGGCTTATTTCCCCACATCCACACAAGGCCAGTGTTGGATCTGCCCAGGGGTCCAGATGGTAACAGTGCTCTAAGCTTGGTTCATAGTTCATAAATTTAGAGCTAGAAGAGACCTTAGAAATCATCTTGTTCAAGACCCTCATTTTACAGATCAAGAAGCTGAGGTCTAAAGAGATAAAGTGATTTGCACAGAGGTAGTAAGTGGCAGGCCTGAGATTTAGATGGGGTATAAATACTGTAGGTATAATTACATAAGTATACATATATATATATATATATACATTTAGAAATATATCTACATTATGTGTGTGTGTATGTATGAGTATATTCTCTGGGTATAAATTCCTTGTATAAAGAATGGGGATTTTTAGGCCTTATTTTCAATGAGATATTTTCCCTGTGCTGACCTGGCTTTTAAATAAACCTTTTCAAGATGGTTCAAGATGTGACTCATAGACTCCCCTATGGTATATGATACAGCTAATCCTTTGACATCAAAGTGCATTCCCTCAAAGGCAAGGGTTCTTCATCTTTTTTTCTCTCATAGACCCTTTTGGTTTTGGTAAAGCCTATGAATCTCTTCTTAGAATAATGTTTCTAAAATACATTAAAAATACATAGGATTACAAATTAAACTAGTTATATTGAAATATGGTTGTCAAAATAATACTTGAAAGAGTTATATAGACCTCAGGTCCATAGACCTGCAGAACCCTTGCTCTGAGGTCAATATTCCTGTTGCAAAGTGAGTCCACTCAGAGCCTTTTTTCTAATCACTAGGCCATGGTGACCACTAGTAGGTTATTACCCTCTCTGACTTTCACTTTTTGTTCAGAGGAAGCCCATGCAGAGAGGTGATAAGCCAACTGGTCAAAGTTCTCCTGCTATTCTGCTGAAAACTTGAACATAAAGGAGGGCTCTTCAGTGTAGAATCAGCCTAATGTTCCCTCTAGTTCAGGATTCGTTCTGGTAATGGGACCAAGGCAGATGCTCATAACTTCACTAAATTGTAGACCCAGAGGCAACCCAGTCCAATTTGTGCCTGATCAAAACATCCCTAACAAGTGGCTGACCAGCCATCCTCTGCTGAAAGACCCCTAGCGAGGGGGAATCCATTAACAACAGTAGTAATAGCTGACATTTATGTAAGACTTTTTAAAGTTTGTAAAGTACTTGACAAATATTTCATTTGATTCTTGCAATAACAGGGAGGTGGGTGCCATTATTATTCCAACTTTACAGGTTAGAAAACTGAGGCAGATGGGCTAAATTACTTGTCTAGGATCAAACAGCTAGAAAGTTGCTGATGCTAAATTTGAACTCAGGTCTTCCTGGCTCCAGATCTAATGCTATCCATTGTGCTGCCTAGCTGCCTAGGTGGCATCATTTCTTAAGGTAGCTCATTGTGGCTTTGGATGGCTCTGATGGTTAGGATGTATCTTATAACATCAAACCTAAATTTCTTTCTGTTTAATTTCTCTTCCCTGTTCCTACTTCAACTCTCCAGGGCTGAACAGAACAAATGTAATTTGTCTTCTGTGTAACAGGCCTACAGATATTTGCAGACAGCTTCCCTGTCTTTCCTTCTCCATGCCAAATATTCACAGGTCCTTCAATATATCTGTTTGTAGCATGTGATTCAGGCCACTCATTATTTTGGTCACTTTCTTCTGGGCGAGCTCCAGCATCTCTACATCCTTTCTAAAGGAGGTTTCTAGAATGGAACACACAGATGTGACTTATGAGGCCTGAGTAATGGGGCTGTTCCCTCTCATTCAGAGGATACTAGGCCTTAGTCCTTCTGGTCACCTTGTTCAACTGACTGAGACTGAACTTTCAGCTATTAAGACTTCCAGGTGTTTTTCATAGAAACCATTGTCTAGCTATGCTTTTTCCATCCTGGAATTGTGAAGTTGAGGCTTTAAGATCCAAGTATAAAACTTTATATTTATCCTGAATAAAATCCATTTTATTTATTCTTCTTCTTTTTCTTTTTCTTTTCCTCTTCCTTCTCCTCCTCCTTCTTTTTCTTCTTCTAAGAAGGCACTGGTTGCCTTGCCCATGTCTGCCTGGGAGAGCTTCCTGGCTTCCCTGAATACCCCTTCCATTAAGCATTCTCTCTGGGCACCTATTCCTCCACTGTAATAGCCTTGCTTTAACCCATACATCCTCCATTTTCCTGAATCTCAATTGAGCTACATGCAGCTGCATGATGCCCTGGGACAATGCCTATAGAGAAATTATAATCTACCTGAATTCATTTCTCAATGGTTAACATATTCACATCTCATCATTCTCTTCCTATTCTAGTGATTTTGTTCAAACTGCCATTGTTCAAAGTCTATTTTTTGCCCCCTACTGAATGTTCCCTTACTCCTATCTACCTCTCCCAATGTCCCATTCTAAAGCTACCTATACCATTTACTATGTTTTCTGGACTGCCTGATCCATAGGTAACAAGCTAGTTTCTGTGCCAACCAGTTGTGAGATAAGATTGTCCTGTGAGAGGCTGATGCACTTCCAGCCTGAGTGAAATGGGGAGATTGAATCTCTAAAACAAACAAAAAAAGAACAATTTACATATTCAGCCTATACCCTGATGATCCTTCTTCTAAATAATATGAGAAAGCTCCCCAGGCTTCAAGCTGTGAAGATAGATGCAAACTATATCATCCTGGTAGCATGGAAAAGAAGTCTCCAGGAGGCGACTATCAGAGGGATGTGGCCTAGAGAACACAAACTCTCTCATTTCATAGGATATGGTTACCCTTTTTTATTGAAGTGCTCAATCTGGCTGCCTTTCAAAAGGATAATTGCTGAGACTTGAAATGTCAACTCTCAGAGGGTAAGAAACAGGCTAGGACAAAACATCATGCTACAGAAAGTATCATGCTATCTCCTTCCACCCTCATGAATGACACTCAAACATAGTTTCTTATGAAGGAAGAAGAAGGAGGAGAAGGAGAAGGAGAAGGAGAAGGAGAAGGAGAAGGAGAAGGAGAAGGAGAAGGAGAAGGAGAAGGAGAAGGAGGAGAAGGAAAAGAAGAAGAAGAAAAAGAAGAAGAAGAATGGAAAGATGGAAAGAAAGGAGGAGGTGGAGGTGGGAGAGGAAGAGAAAAAGGAGGAGGAGAAAAAAAAGAACAAGAACAAGAACAAGAAGAAAAAGAATAAGAACAAGAATAATGAGAACTAGAACAATAAGAATGAGAACAAAAAGAAGAGAAATGGGGAGGGAAAGGAGGTGAGAGAAGAGGAAGAGGAGGAGAAGGAGGAGAAGGGAAAGGGAGAGGAGGAGAAGAAGCAAATGAAGAAGAAGAAGAAAGAAAAAGAAAGAAAGGAAGGAAGAAAGGAAGGGAGGAAGTAAGGAAGAAGAGGGAAAAAGAGATGCTGTTGCTTTGATTCTGATTGCAAGAGAGAATCAAACCCCTCTGTTTGATATGCAAACATTAACATTTTGTCCTGTCTTTTTTTCCCCAACAATATCACCTGTCCTTAAATTTGAGGGATGCCCCAAAGCAGAATGGGCTATCTTGAGAGACAGTAAGTATAATGAAAATCCCAATCAGTTCTGAATCCTACCCCATCTTGGGCTTAATATGTAGGCTAATATTTAACATTACACTCCAACATAGTACCTTCTCTACCCATAAACTAACAAGAACATTAAATTGAATAGTAAAGAATTTAACTGAAGAACAAAATAAACAAAAAGGGAAAATGAAGCAATGCAATCATCCTTAGCATCCACCAGTACACAAATGGGTACAATCTTGTACAGAACCACAGATTAACATGTCAGTGGGAAAGGGGGTACGGAGGGGAAGGATGGGAAGGAACATGCTCTGAAATGGAGAAAGGTTTCAACAATACGTCTTGCCCTATGGATGGAAAAACCTTCCTACCTGAATCCATATGAATCCATTCCTTGCAGTTCCTTTGCATGATTCAGACACTCTACTGCTTCTCTGTTCCAAACCACATCCATTCCAGTTGAGGCTGGGAAGCTCTCCCTATGCTGTTGCTTTCTAGTTTTCTCTGATAGTCTCTCATTGCTCTTCAGGCTTCTTAAGTGACTATGACCGCTTCTCTTGTCTTGGGGAACTGTTATGGCACCTTAGAGTGGGTCTTCAGGGATCGCATGCTATCAGCTAGCAAACCCACCTTTGATCTGTCATTTAACTGACCTTTATTCTCCTCCCAGGAGAAATTGGGAGGGCCACTCATGTAGTTACTAATTTACCCCCATTGCTACAGAAGGTTCCTAGACTTTATTTCTTTTTCAGAATTTAAATTTTTCCCCAGTTATCAAGCATTTATTTTTTTCCCTCCCACTCCCACTGAAAAAAACAAGAAAGAAAAACCCTTGTAACAAATGAGCGTAGTCAAGTAAAATAAATTCCATGTTGTCCATGTGCAAAACTGTGTCTTCATTCTTAATATCCATCACCTCTCTGTCAGGAGATTGGTAGCATGCTTCATCATGAATACTCTAAAATAATGACTAATCATTGCATTGATTAGAGTTCTTATACCCTTCAAAAGTGATCATTTTTGCAATGGTGATGATATAGTATAAATTGTTGTCCTAGTCCTGCTCAATTTACTCTACATCAGTCCATAAGTCTTCCTAATTTTCTCTGATACTATCTCTTTACTCATTTCATACAGAACCATTGCATCCATATATCATGATTGTTCAGCAATTCACGTACTGATGGACATCCCTTTAGTTTCTAGTTCTTTGCTACACCAAAAACAAAAACAAAAACAAAAACAAAAACTGCTGTAATGTTTTTGTATAATTAGGACCTTTTCCTCTTCCTTTCATCTCTTTGGGACGTAGGCCTAAAAGTGGTATTATTGGGTCAAAGGTACACACAATTTGGCAAAATTTTGGGAATAGTTACAACTTGATTTCTAAAATGGCTACACCAATTTAAAGCTCTGACAATAGTGCACCAATGTGCCTATTTTCCCGAAGACCCTCCAGCTTTTATTGTTTTCCTTTTTGGGAGGTCAACTTTGCTAATCTGATGTGTTTAAATGAAAGTTGTTTTAATTTGCAGAGCTGCTTTAATAAGCACTTCTCTAACTTAGTGATTTGGAGTATTTTTTTCATGTGTCTATAAATAGTTTAGATTTCTTCCCTTGAGAATTGCCCATTCACATCCTTTGACTGTTTACTTCCAGTTGAGTTAGGGTGATCGAATTCCACTCATCTCTTCCCTGCTTTAGGGTATTGGCTGCATGGGGCCTCTCACAGTCAACATTTCTTGCTGAATATGAGGTTGGGGATAAACCATTCATACCCTTTCCATTTGTCTTGTTGACTCTTCTCATGCCCTCTTATAAATAGCCCTGAACCTCTTAGAAGACAGCAAAAAATATTAGAAGCCCTGGGAGGGAAGTGGCCTCTTTTTGGCATTCTTGTTGCCACAGCAAAGAGTTCTGTCCACTTATAGGAAGTTTTCCATCACTACGCTCCAAATAAAGACTAAATGTTCACTTGTTGAGAATACTATAGAGGGGATTCAGATTTTAGGTAGGGGTAGATTAGGTAGCATAGCAGATATCCTTAAACTCTAAGAGAGTAGGATTTCCAAAGATTGTCAGTTATGAGCACTTAAGTTCCTACTTTCATGCTAAGTGCTGGAAATAGAAAGAAAGGTTAAAAAAAAAACAGTCCCTACCCTCAAGGAGCTCATAGTCAAATTATTGGAAACATAATACATAAACAACTATGATATATATATATACATATATATACACACACACACACACACACACATATATATATGAATATATACACACAATAGTTTAGAGATAATAATAGAGTGAAGGTGTTAAGATTAAGGGGGATTAGGAAAGGCTTCCTATAGAAGGTAGGATTTTGTCTGGGTCTTGAAGAAAGTCAAAGGAGATGAGGATAGAGAGAATTCTAGGCATGGAGGACAACCAATGAAAATTCCCAGTTAGGGGATGGAGAATATTGTTCATGGAACAGCAAGGAGGCCAATGTCATGGGATTATAGAGTATAAGGTGTAAAAAAAAACTGGAAAGGTAGGAAGGACCAGGTTATAAAGGACTTCAAAAGTTAAGTGGATGGTTTTACATTTGATCCTGGAGATGATAAGGCACCATTGGAGTTTATTGAACAATATGGTTAGACCTGCACTTTAGGAAGATCAATTTGATAGCTAAATGGAGGATGGACTGGAGTAGGGAAAGGCTTGGGGCAGGAAGACCAACCAGCAGGCTATTGCAAGATTATAGGGATGAGGTGAGGGAGCCAAACCAGGGTAGTGTCAATGTCAAGGAAGAGAGGCCCTGGACTTCCCTCATTAGAGGTCTTCAAGCAAATGTTGAATGACCCTTTGTTGGGGAAGTTGTAGGGGGAATTATGGGTCAGGCATATGGATAGATGATATTATCTCAGTTACCCAACTCTTAAATGATGTGATTCCATGAGTGAGGTTTGAGGGGAATGAGGAGCATGCATTAAAGCAATGTAAAGCTTTTTCCTTGTATAGGATGAAGACTGAAGGCAATGGATTGATCTGAAGTATATATTCAAAGGGACAAAGCCCAACTTGTCTTGGGCACTTTCCCCTTCTCCTTGAAGAATGAGTGGGCAAGAAATAAAAACAACTGTGTCATTCCTTCATGGAAAAAGTCACACTTGGAGGCACGGCCTAAACAAAGCCAGGAAGATGCATTACCCTGTCCTTTAGTTTTTTTTTTATGGTAATCACAATAGTACTTTAAGGTTTACAAAGTACTTTCTTTTGTGTCACCCTGTGAGACAGGTAGGACAAGTATAATTATAACCCGTTTTGAGTAACTGTTGCTCAGAGGGGTTAAGTGACCCACTCAGGATCATACAGATAATAAGGGTATGAGATAGGACTCAGACCCAGGTCTTTGGACCCTAAGTCCCCTACATAGTAACTACCAGCAATATTAGCGAGCTGAGAGGTTTCTTTTTCAAGACTCTGACATTTGTTTTCTTGGTCCATCATTCTATGAATGAAAGGATTTTCAGACAGTCCTCAGAATTCGTGGTGCCACATCTTTCCTGTTCATATAATTATTTGTGAATTTATCAAAGTTAGCTCCTTCATCTTTCCATATGCCCTAGTATCTTCTACTTTGTGGTGCTGCTGGTAATGCTCATAGTGGGACATTTTCACTAGCTGACCTGTCTGTGCACAAGGAGGTGGTATTTTTGGAGATACTCATGGCCTGGGGTCAGTATTACCTGTCAATAGAAATAGATGAGTACTTAGGACCCTGAAAATTGTAGAGGTTCACTGAGAATTGGTTTAAATGAATTGAATTGGGTATTTATTACTCATACCTTTTCCTTATAGAAAAGACCTGGAGATCTTAGTGGACCAGGAACTCAATGCTTTGTTAACACTGGGACACAGCAGCCAAAAAATCAAATATTATTTTAGACTACATTAAGAGATACATAGTGTTCAGTCCTTATCAGACCATATCTAGAGTATTTTATCCAGTTCTGAACACAACATTTTAGTAAGGGTGTTGACATACTAGGCATGTGTAGAGGTGGGTGAATAGGACAGTGAGAGGCCTGGAGACC
This sequence comes from Vombatus ursinus, assembly GCF_900497805.2. Lineage (NCBI taxonomy): Eukaryota > Metazoa > Chordata > Mammalia > Diprotodontia > Vombatidae > Vombatus > Vombatus ursinus. The sequence goes on along the minus strand of NW_020954563.1, from coordinate 4,249,662 downwards.
ATGCAATCCGAGGAACAATTGAAGGTACTGGCTACCAATTATATAGCACTTTAAAGTTTATGAAATACTTTGCATATATTTGCATATCATTTGATATGCCTTTGAGATAGGTACTATAGAATTATCCCCATTTTTCAGATAAGTAAAATGAGAGGCATCAGAGAGGGTTAGGGTTATAGATATACTAAGTGGCAGAGGCACAATCACCAAGTCCAGTGCTCTCATTTTGTCATTTAGTCTGGAGAAGAGGTTTGTGGGAGACATGTTAGTTGTCATCAAACATTTGAAATGTTGTCATGAGGAGGAAGGACCAGGTTTATCCCCAAGTGGGCAAAACTAAGATAGATAGAAAGAAGTTGCATAAATTCAGATCCCAGTTCAATATGAAGAAGGACTCACCCACATCTAAAGTTGTCTGACAGTGGAATGGGCTGCCTTGGGAGGCAGTGTGTTCGAAATCACTGGAGGTCTGCTGGTGGAGACTGGATAACCACATATCATGTAGGTAGTAGTGCAGATTCCTATTCTCTTACAGGTTAGACTGGTTGATGGCCTTGGAAGTTCCTTCCAATGCCAAGATTCAGTGATTGTAAGAGATTCAGTCTAGCCAGGATGGGAGTCCTAGGATTTTTTTTAACACCATAGAAAGAAACCAAGTTCAATACCAATCTTTTCTGCTGTCACTATCATAGATGACATCTTGGGATGGGGCATCAGAGGACTGGTGTGGTAAAGGCATTTCTGACTTCTAATTCTTCTTTGGAAGCATTGGTTCTATAGGTAGTGGACCCAAGTTGAAATCCTACCTCTAATGTTTGCTACCATTGTGACTTTGAGTAAGTCACTTAACCTCTATGGGCTTCATCTCCTCACCTGTGAAATCAGGGCTTTGGACCAGATGACTTCTGATGTCCCTTTGATCTTTGAATTCCATGCCCTGATGGCCTTTGAAGTCGTTTCTAACTCAAGAGCCATGATCCTATAATCTTTTTTGTGTACATAGATGGTACAAGCTGAACCTGACTCTCCCCACTTTAAGGAGCCACAAAGTCAATTTGTACTTTTGGGCTATTTCCAGTCTTTCCATTGTCCCTTTACCCTACCAGCATAGGCCAAGTCTTCTCTTTTTGGTTAATTGGCTGTGGCAGATTGTGTGCTAGCACCATCCTGTCCAGAGACAATCCACCAATGAATCAGACCCCTAATCATGACACCCAGCTAATGAAAATGTATGTCATTGATATTTATAACTGCTTGGGAAGGGTTTCTTTTTAGGCTTTAATGGAATCGATTGAAAGAGGGAAGTCAGGGATATGTCTGCCGCTTGTGTTTCCTCAGGGTGATTGTGTCTCCTCGCTTTAAATTCACTTCCAATTCGCTCATCATTTGTAGATTTTAATACCATTTTGGAACTAGCCCAATTAGTCTTGTAGCCTGTGTGGTCACCTGACCATCCACTGTCTGACCAATTATCTGGATCTTCCACTCCCTGAATGCTGATCAGTTTCAACACTAAGGAAAGAGAATTGGCCATTTCCAAAGGACTGTCCAAGCCTTGGGAATTTTCCCCCAGAGAAAGTTTGGGACAATGATACATCTCACAAGGAACTCTAGGCTTCTTACAGGGCCCTTAGGGGAGTATAGGATAAAATATCTAGAGTAAGAAGGGACCAAGGAGGCTATCTACTCCAATCTCCTCACTTTGTAGATAAGGAAACTGAGGCACAAGTCATGTGAGTGATTAGCCTAAGATCACATGAGTAATAAATAGAAATTAAGATTTGAACCCGGGTTCTCTGACGATTTGGTGAGTCCAGAGAACATGAGGCAAGATGGAAGTGGAGGCAGGTAGGAGAAAGTGGAATCCAACCATGTTCCCCCACACTCATTTCTCCTTCTTCCTCCCACCCAACTCAAGTAAATTAATCAAGGGCAGAGTGGGACTACAGAGATTTAAGAATAGCTCTTCTGCCATGCATTAGGGAATCTAGTCTTGATTTCATAATCCTACTTCCTTCTTATAGCGAGCCTTTTTATAGTATTTTAAGGTTACAAAACATTTTTTAATACTTAGAACCCCACAACAGTCCTGGAAGGTAGGGGAAATTATCTCCATTGTATAGATTAGTAAACTGAATTTCAAGTTAAGTGTGATCCATGGCCATACAACTAATGAATGTCAGAGGCAGTATACAGAGCTCCTACTATGCACCATGTCACTATAAAGCAAGTGCATGGACTCCTAGGAGTATGGATGAAGAATAAGAAGGGTTTTGAGAGGGCATCTATTCCAACCCCTTCACTTCAAAGATGAGGAAACCAAAGCCTGGGGAAGCTAAATGACTTAGTCTAGGGGTGTTGAGTGCCAGTTCCTGATCTACCTCTCTTTGGCAAGTTGTATGGTCTTGGCAAGTCATAGTACAAAAAAATCAAGAGCTAGAAGGGAACTTGGTGGTCATCTGGTTTGATCCCCTTGTCTTACAGAGGAGAAAACTGAGGCCCAAAGAATAATCATAAGGCTTTATCTTTTTTTTTTGTCTAGGCAATGGGGTTAACTGACTTGCCCAGGGTCACACAGCTAGGAGGTGTCAAGTGTTTGGTCTGAGGTCAAATTTGAACTCAGGTCCTCCTGACTCCAGGGCCATTTCTCTATTCACTGTGCCACCTAGCTGTCCAAGGCTTTATCTTCTGGAGTATCTGTATTTTCATTTGAAACTCTTAAAGAGAGAAAATAGTGTATTGGATCCCCAAAGAGTGACTGCTGCTTTCAGATTCTGAGGGTTATCTAGTAGGTGGCTATTTATAATACTGAAGTTCCTGGGTCCCCACCAATATGCTTCCTATGAACAATTAACAAAGCCTTTAGATTTAGCTGTCTTTTAAGGAAATGTCCTTGCTAAGATGGTATAACAAGAACATTTGCTACAGATTTAGACATAAAGTGGGATATCATAAACAAATTAGGGGAACTTGGAAAATTTTACCTGTCAGATCTATGGATAGGTTAACTTATGACCAAAGATGAGATAAGAGAGCATTGTGGGATATAAAATGGATAATTTAATTACATTAAATTAAAAAAAATATGTTTCACAAACAAAACCAGTGTAGTCAGGATTAGTAGGAAAGTGGGAAACTGAGGAAAAAAAGTTTACAGCAAGTTTCTCAGATAAAGGCCTTATTTCTCAAATACATAGAGAATTGAATCAAACTTATAAGAATATGTCATTCCCCAGTTGATAAATAGTCAAAGGATCTTAACAGTCAGTTTTCAGAAGAAGAAATCAAAGCTATCTATAGTCATATTAAAAATATTTTATATCACTGCTAATTAGAGAAATCCAAATTCAAACAACTCCAAGGTACCACTTCACACCTATCAGATTGGCTAATAAGACAGAAAAGGAAAAGGTCAAATATTGGAGGGGATGTGGGAAAACTGGGACACTAATGTACTGTTGGTGGTGTTGGGAACTAATCCAACTATTCTGGAGAGCAAGTTGGAACTATATCCAAAGGGCTACAAAACTATGCATACCCTTTGACCCAGCAATACCACAAATAGGTCTGTATCCCAAAAAGAACATAGAAAAAGGGAAAGGACCTATATGTACAAAAATATTTACAGCAGCTCTTTTGTGGTAGCAAAGAATTAGAAATTGCAGGGATGCCTATCAATTGAATGATGGCTGAACAAGTTGTGGCACATCATTGTGGATGGAATACTATTGTGGTATAAGAAATGATGAGCAGGAGGCAGCTAGGTCGCACAGTAGATAGAGCACCAGACCTAAAGTCAAGAGGACCTGAGTTCAAATCCGGCCTCAGACCAAACACTTGACACTTACTAGCTGTGTGACCCTGGGCAAGTCACTTAACCCCAATTGCCTAAAAAAAAAAAAAGAAAGAAAGAAAAAGAAAGAAAAAGAAAAAAAGAAAAGAAATGATGAGCAGGGTGCTTTCAGAAAAACTTGGGAAGATTTATGTGAACTGATAGACAGTGATGTGAGAAAAACTAGGGAAAAAACTATACACTGTAACAGCAATATTTGTATGATGATCAATTGTGAATGATTTAGCTCTTCTCAGCAATACAATGATCCAAGACAATTCCAAAAGTCTTATCATGAAAAAAATAGTACCCATTTCCAGAGAGAGAACTGATGGAGTCTTAATGCAGATTGAAGTATACTTTTTAAACTTTCTTTTTCTTTTTGGTCTGTGTTTTCTTTTGCACTGTGGATAATACAGAAATGTTTTGCATGACTGCACATATATAATCTATATTAAATTACTTGCCTTATCAAGGAGGGCAGAGGTAAGGGAGGGAAGGAAGGAGGGAATTTTGAACTCAAGATTTTAAAAAAAGAAGGTTAAAATTGCTGTTTACATGTAATTGAGAAAAAAATAAAATAAAAAATTAAATGCTAAAAAAAGACACAAAATGTCCTCCTTGCTCCCCTCCTCCTTTCCCCAAGCCTGAAGATTGTGTGTGTGTGTGTGTGTGTGTGTGTGTGTGTGTGTGTAGGTTCTTGGGAGTAATGGGCTCAAAATCAAGGCACACATGTGACCATCTAACAAGTTCTGGTCCTGGAAGTTCTTCCTTTATAAAGTCTTTTTTTCAGGACCCGTTTGGTCCAGGCTCTCTCATTAAGGAGTTGCTTTGTGGAGACACCAATATCTGCTCTTTCTTGAGTAGACCAATGACACTGATCTTTGCCAAGAGGGTCAATGCTCCCTGAATCTGTCTCCTTCCTAGGGTGGTTGTCTTTCTACCTCCATTTCTTTCTTCAGTACAACTTTCTACCCCCATGAAGACATTTCCCGTCATTAGCCACTGTTGCTCCGGGGACACTTTGGCTTTTGTCTCACTGTTCTCCTAGCATTTTTGGACCTTTTATAACTTATCAGTTTACCATCTGTCCTAGAAGCATCCATGATGGGAAATTTATTTGCCTAAGTAGGTCCATCCATGATGGAATATTTATTTGCCTAAGAAAAGGAAAGAACAGATAGAAAAAAGGAAGAAGTGACACTGCTCACAGCTGCGTGAAGGCTGAGTAGGAAACAGGACAACTGTCCCTTCCCCACCTGACTCTTTTGACTAGACGGAAATAGTCCATAGGTTTCACAATGAGAGAAAGGGAGAGAGAAAGAGATGGAGACAGAGAGACATAGAGAGACAGAGAAAGAGAGACAAAGAAATCAGGAAACTTGCTTTTATATATTCCCTGAGTCATCAGCTCTCTTGGCTCAGGATCCAATTAGATGACTCTTAGTTATCTAAAGGTGCGAGCTCCTCACCCCTACCTCCCAAGCTCCCAAAGGCAACCCTGGAATCACGCAGGGAATATTTGCATATTTTCTAAGGAATGATTTCTATTTGTCAGATGTTTACACATAATATGGGGAAATTAACTGCCAGAGAGGTAAAGCAATTTGACCATATAGGGAGTTAGGGGCAGTGATAGAATTTGAACCCAAGTCCTCTGGGTTCAAATCCAGGCTTCTTTTCCATCCTACCCCACTTTCTCTTTCTCTCATGGGTCAGAAGTTGTACCTTGCCCTTTTGACCCTGCCAACTAGCCTAGGATGTTCCCTCCTTGCTGGTGAAAATGGAGAGGATATAGCAAGCTCTGGCTATGACAACCACCAAGAAAACACAACCTCCAGGAAGTCACACTTCCTCAGTGGTGATGCTTCATGTGCTCATCATTTCCAAAACCTACAAATGGAATAGCTCAGCTGAGGAGGTTTCCAGCTGCTTCTCTCCTGTGACTCGATTTCTGTTTTCCTGCTCTCCCCTCCCTTCTTTTTGCTCAAATGCAATGTTGCATAACCATTCAGCCACAAGTGTCCCTGAACAACTAAGGAGATGTTAGTTCTCTGTGGCAGGCTGGCCAATGAGGCTTGGTCCAGAGGGCACAGCTATTTGGGTGAATTTCAGCTTGTCATAAGATACTTTGGAGACACTTCCCCTTTTCCCACTGCTATTTCATAGGGACTCTATATAAACGGTAAAATAACGATAAGAATAGCCTGCACGTGGGGTTAAGGAGGAAGAAAAACCCTAGGAAATGAAAGATAGCGAATATCCACTGATGCTGTAGAGGGACAGCTCATGGCTTTCCTCCCCAGCCGTGAGAAAGCATCCTCTTTGTGCCAGGATTTCATTTCCAATCCCCAAGAAAGATCTTCAGTTTCTCTTAGCGGGAAGAAGCGCAGGGTGGACACATAAAGAAAGTCTAACCTCTCCTCTCTCTGTGGTTGATGTGTCATACTTTGGTCACCTCCATGGACTCTGTGCGGTTCTTTCTCTCTTCCAGGCCACTCTGGGAAAGCAGGGGTGAAACCTGTGTTGGTGGGTTTGGGGCAACAATGATTTAAGTGTTTGCTTCAGGGAGAAAAATTAAGTGCCCACACAAACAAGGCAATGTGGTCAGGCTCTGAGAAGTTCCTGTAAATACCAGCCTGCAATTGCGTATTTCTTCTCTCCCATGACTTCCTGATCTTTGCTCCTCACCTCACAATCCAGGCAGTGATCTCCCAAGCAGCCTCTTACCATCAGCTCTAAGCAAGGAACACATCTCAAGGGCCTGCTTTTTAACAAAGATAATCCGGGAGAGAAAAGCAGGCTCACCTGGGAGGTTATTGAACAGGAACTATTCTATCTAATGCCAAAACCCGAGGCCTGGAGGCCACATGTGGCCCTCTCGGTCCTCAAGAGCAGGCATTTGACTGAATCCAAACTTCACAGAACAAATCCCCTTCGTAAAACAATTTGTTCTGTAAAACTTGGGCTTAGTCAAAGGGTCACTCTTGAGGACCTAGAGGGCCACATGTGACCTCGAGGCCTCGGGTCCCCACCTCTGGAGGGTCTAGCTCTCCTCCTTAGAAATACTTTGCCTATTCCTTTCCCAACTTCAAGTACTAATCCTAACAGTTCCCATTTCTACAATGCTTTTTAAAATAATACTTCTGTATTAAGTATAATGCTTCTATATAAAAAATGTAATTCTCTTTCTGCTTCTTGTATATCATGTGGAAGCTTTGGTGCTGCTTCTAGTCATGTAATAACTCAATTTTAGAATGCTTTACAAAGCTCCATGAAGTAAATGGCACAGGTATTCTTATAAATTTTACAGATGGAGAAACTGAGGACCAGAGAGGTTACATGCTTTGCCCTTTGTCACATAGCTAATAAACATTGCTGATAGAATTCAAACCCAGTCCTCCTAAAACCAAGTTCACTATTATTACCACTATAGTTGACTCCCTGTATTTGGCCTAGAGCATCTCATAGCTGGATCTGGGTAACTCACACTGTAGGGCTTTCCAATTCAATCTATTGCATTATAGGTGACAATTCAATTCAACAAACATTTATTAAGTGCTTACTGTATGCCAGGACTCACATAGGAGTTAAGGATAGGGATGGACCTGTGTTTTCATTGGTATAAGGAATTCCTGAATGAGGAAAATACCTGTGCCAATGAAGTCTGGCACCTTTTCTGCAACTTAGTCTTGGAGAGATACCTAGAGCACTGACAGGTTAATTCACTTCTTCAGGGTCACACAGTAGGTATGTGTTATACTCAGGTCTTCCTATGCCCAAGATTCCATCCACTCCACCATGCTACCTTTCTGGAGACATAAAGTCTGGGGACATACAAATACAAAGAAAAAATTAAAAACATTTCTTGCCTTCTAAGAACTTACATTTTTTGGGGGAAAGGGTGCATAGATAGATAATTAAATATCAAATATATACTATCTATCTATAAAACTATTTGGCATGTAGAGGGGTAACCCTAACAACAGAAGGGATTAGAAAGGCCTTGTGTAGGAGGTGGCACTTTATCTGAGTCTTCAGTGAAGTTTACCAGAGATGGAGGGGGAGGGATTCGAGGCATGAGACACAACATATTCAAAGGCAAGAGTAATCAACAGACACATTGTTAGAAATTTTTTTTAGGGAGGTGGAGCCAAGATGGTGGAGAGGAGCACAGTTCAGTGTGGGCCACATAGGCAAACATAGGGCCCTAGCAAACCCAGAGCAAGCCTCAGGGAACTGAATCACAGGCAGCTGTGACAGTTTTTAGACTTCCCAACCCACAACCACCAAAGACAACTTAGAAGGTCAGTAGGAAAGGTCTGTCAGACCACGGTGAGAGAAGAGCCCTGTCAGGCCCCAGCCCTGCCTGGTGCAGCCCTGAGGTGGTAGCTGCTTTCAGAGTTCTTGGTTCACAGACAATGGGGGGATCGAGTGGTTAATCAGAGGGGATTGCAGGGATTTCTTTCCTGGTGCTGAGGCAGGATTCTCTTGCTTTGCCCATGCTTGGATCTGGGTCAAGGTCCTGGATGGTGGTCCTGGGGAGAGGAGGAGCGCTGGCATGATGGAGCTTGTGGCAACAGTGGAAAGGGAATACTCCTCACAGTTCCAAGTCAGAAGAGAGTGCTTGTGGTCACTCATAGACCAGAGCACAGGCCAGGAAAGGAGTAAACACCTCTGCTTTGGTCATACCACCTCAGAAAAACTGAAAATTTATAGATCCCTAGAAGTATCTCTGAAAACAGCTACACAAAACCCCTGAAGCTTGGGACAGTACACCCTCTACACTGGAAGCAGAGCCCTACCTTAACAAAGAGTTAAAAAGTCAAGTAATTGGCTGAGAACATGAGCAAACAGTGGAAAAAAAGAAACTCAGACTACAGAATCTTACTTTGGTGACAAAGAAGATCAAAACATACAACCAGAAGAAGACAAACAAAGTCAAAGCTCCTACATCCAAAGCCTCCAAGAAAAATATGAATTGTCCTCAGACCATGGAAGACCTCAAAAAGGATTTTGAAAAGCAAGTACGAGAAGTAAAGGAAAAATTGGGAAGAGAAATGAGAGGGATGCAAGAAAATCATGAAAAACAAATCAACAGCTTGCTAAAGGAGATCCAAAAAATACTGAAGAAAGTAACACCTTAAAATAGACTAACCCAAATGGCAAAAGAGGTCCAAAAAGTCAATGAGGAGAAGAATACCTTAAAAAGCAGAATTGACCAAATGGAAAAGGAAATCCAAAAGCTCACTGAAGAAAGTACTTCCTTAAAAATTAGAATGGAACAAATAGAAGCTAATGACTCTATGACAAATCAAGATATTATAAAACAAAAACAAAAGAATGAAAAAATAGAAGACAATGTGAAATATCTCATTGGAAAAACAACTGACTTGGAAAAGAGATCTAGGAGAGATAATTTGAAAATTATTGAACTCCCTGAAAGCCGTGATCAAAAAGAGAGCCTAGACATCACCTTTCAAGAAATTATCAAGGAAAACTGCTCTGATATTCTAGAACCAGAGGACAAAATAGAAATTGAAAGAATCCACCAGTCACCTCCTAAAAGAGATCCCAAAAGGAAAACTCCTAGGACTATTGTAGCCAAATTCCAGAGTTCCCAGGTGAAGGAAGAAATATTGCAAGCAGCCAGAAAGAAACAATTCAAGTGCTGTGGAAACATAATCAGGATAACACAAGATTTAGCAGCTTCTACATTAAGGGATGGAAGGGCTTGGAATATGATATTCCAGAGGTCAAAGGAGTTAAAATTAAAACCAAGAATCACCTACCCAGCAAAACTGAGTATAATCCTTCAGGAGAAAAAATTTACATTCAGTGAAATAGAGGACTTTCAAGCATTCTTGATGAAAAGACCAGAGCTGAATAGAAAATTTGACTTTCAAATACAAGACTCAAGAGAAACATAAAAAGGGAAACAGGAAAGAAAAATCATAAGGGACTTAATAAAGTTGAAACTGTTTACATTCCTACATGGAAAGATGACATTTGTAACTCATGAGAGTTACTCAGTATTAGGGTAGTTGGAGGGAATATTTATATATATATATATGTATATATATATATATATATATATATATACATATATATATAGATAGATAGAGAGAGAGAGAGAGAGAGAGAGAGGGCACAGGGTGAGTTGAATATGAAAGGATGATATGTAAAAAATAAAATTAAGATGTGAGAGAGGATTATACTGGGAGAAGGAGAAAGAGAGATATAGAATGGGTAAATTATCTCACATAAAAGAAACTAGAAAAAGCTTTTACAGTGTAGGGGAAGAAGGGGGAGATGAGAGGGAATGAGTGAATCTTACTCTCATCATATTTGGCTTAAGGAAGGAATAACATACACACTCCATTAGTTATGGAAATCTATTTTACCCAACAAGAAAATAGGGGGAAAGAGGATAAGAGAGGGGGAGATGATAGAAAGGAGGGCAGATTGGAGGAGGGGTAATCAGATTTAAACACTTTTGAGGAAGGACAGGGTAAAAGGAGAGAATACAATAAATGGGGGGTGGGATAGGATGGAGGGAAATATAGTTAGCTTTTCACAACATGACTACACATGTATGACCTGTATTGAGTTGCTTGCCTTCTTAATGAGGGTGGGTAGGGAGAAAGGGAGAGAATTTGGAACTCAAAGTTTTAAAAATGAGTTAAAAATTGTTTTGTTTTTACTGGGAAATGAGATATACAGGTAATGAGGTATAGAAAGATATTCTGCCCTACAGGAAAATAGAAGGGAGAAGGGATAAAAGAAGGAGAGGTGATAGAAGGCAGGTCAGTTTAGGGGAAGGGGTATTCAGAATGCATGTTGTCTTGGGGTGGGGGAGGGGAGAGATGGGGAGAAAATTTGGAACTCAAAATCTTGTGGAAGTGAATCTTGAAAACTAAAAATTAATTAATTTTTTTAAAGTTTTTTTTCTTTTTTTTTTTAGGAAAAACAAAATCCCCTGTGGGATCTATTATGTTTATTGCATCTTTTCTGTTTGATGTTCATGCAAATATTTAATCATCAGATAGCCTCAAAGGTTATAGAGTTTATCCCTGGATCAATTGCCAATCATAAATTACTAGGTGGTTTTTTAAGTTCTCATATTTTGCCATTGTCATTAGGGAATCAGGAGGTGCAATCTAGGACTATGAAAAAGCACTGGTCCAAACTAGAGTCTACTGATTCTTAAGGTTCCCATCACTGATCAGTCCTCATATTTAGTAAAGTCAACATGTAAATGACAAATAAGGAAAGGTTTCCAATGGAAATTCAACTATGCTTTTTCATGGAGCAGGCACATATATTCTTTGCCTATTTCTGATGTATCATGTGGAAGCTTTGGTGTTGCTTTTGGCCTTGTGGTGACTCGCTGCTGAAAGGACTTGGTGTTTTATGATATAATAATAATTAAAATGCCTTTGAGTGGTTCCTTGGTTGTCCCTCTGCCATATGAGAGCAGCAGATGATAGGATACTGCATTTGTTAAAAGTACAATTTATGGTTACCTCTTTCTTGGTCGCATCTTGCAAGGTAGCATCATGTGATTCTAGTGAGGGGTAGGGAAAGACAGTCTTTCTCTACTTTGGTATTATGGAAACCCCTCCTCTGCAGCCTAAGATTTGAGCTGGGGGATCTTAACCACCTTTGACCTTTTTGTGTTTCTTCTTTGATCTTAAGTGAACTGGTATCCTGTGCTGAATGCTAAAGATGACAGTGAATTCCAACAGGTCCAAACATCCTGCAATGCCTATGAGACAGTGGCTACAGTATCCTTGGAGCAGTAGTGACCAATAGAAGTGGAAGCTTCTGCATCAGAGAGGTCAGCCTCCAGAAGGATGATCAAGCTTGAGTCTTGGATTGGCCTCTAGTGCCAAGGTGAGATGTGAAATACATAACTAGCAGAATTGCAAAATCATTTTATGCTTCAATGAAGATTGAAATACAGACCTCCCAGCTGATCATAACCTCAACATACATTGTTACTGAATTCTGTTCTAACCATTCTATTACTATGTATTGGGATTCTTTTGCATTAAGTATTTCTTTCTGTATAAGAATAAACTACTTGTACCATACCAAATTCATGTCTGTACATTGAGTACTTTTTTATTCTAATTTACTTTTTTAGGGAGACATTGTACTTGTGAGTCATAATTATTATTACAGTTAACATTGGTATGTATAGTAAGGGGTTTTAAAAAAGAGACCTTTTCACTAGGCATTTGCAGACTCAGAATTCAACCCAGTCTAAATACTGAATGCCTGGATATAAAACAAGGAGTTTTGCATAACTCCGGTCTCTCCTGGCCTGTGATTTCTCTATCTTATAGAAGGAAAATAAGTAAGATGATAACTTGATAACTACTAACTGTTACATCCTTTGCACCTACTAAGTTTTCCCTGATAGAGGGAGTAGTTTGGTGATATAATGTCACAGTTTCCATTGAACCTGTAGGTTGGAATGATGGATTCAATCTAATATAATCAAATTTAATGTAGGCAAATGTAAAGTTCTATATCTAGGTTCAAAGATTGAATCATACAAATAAGGATTAGGAATGCAATGCTTTTATGGGGAAAAAAAAAAAGTTCTGGGAGTTTTAAGCGACACAAATCCAACATGAGACAACAGTGTGGCATTCAATTCAATATGAATCAAAAAGCATTTGTTAAGTGCCTGCTACGTGCAAGGAGGATTTGATCCACATTCCTAGAATTTCATCATTTCCCAAAGTCTTAGAAAAGCTATATGTACTAAAGAGCTTATAAGCTTTTAAAGTTTTATTAAGCTTTAGTAGAATAAAACTGCACTGAGACTTTTGGGACACCCAGTCCGGTATCCATAAAGAGAGGAGTAATGGTCCTATGAATGTATTATGTCCTAGTCAGATCATATCTGAGAGTTCTGGATTTTCCCATTAAGAAGGAAAGTCACTGGCAAAGTGGAGATGGTAACCAGCACAGCGAGAGACCTAGAGTTGATGTGGAATGAAGGCAGATTGAAGAAAGTGGGGATGCATAGCCTAGGGAAGAGAAGACAAGGAAGAGCTTATTCTTGCCTTTAAGGATTTGAAATGTGTTGAAATGGCAATAGATTTGCATGACTTTGGCTTGGAGGGTGGAACTCCAAACTGTGCTTAGACATTGCAAAGATGAAAATTTTAACTCCATGTTAGGGAAAAATCTTTCCCAACAATTAGACTTCTCTCTTTTTAATTTTTTGGGAGACAATCAGGGTTAAGTGCCTTCCCCAGAGTCACACAGCTAGTAAATATCTGAGGCTGGATTTGAACTCAGGTCCTCCTGACTCCACAGAGGGTCCTTAATCCATTGTACCATCTAGCTGTCCCAAATTAGGCTTCTCTAGAAGTGAAATGAGCTGCTTTGGAAGGTAGTAAGTTCCCATTCATTGAAAGTCTTTAAGCAGAGGCTAAATATAGTTATTGAGTATATCATAGCGGGGATTCTTTTGAGGCATGGATTAGATTGGATGATCAATAAGGTCCCTTTCAACAATAAATTCTGTGATTCTGTGAACCTCACATGGTTCCTAGCAACAGACAAACAAACAAAACCCAACATTCTTTTTACAACACTCTTAGAAAGCTACAAGTCCCTAAGGAACCAAAACTGTAGATGATTCAAAATGTAAGACAGATGAAAAAGTATTGGACTTAGAATCAAAGGATCTGGGTTCAAATTTTTTTTTTTTAAATGACCCTGCTATTTACTATAGGCAACTAGGTGGCACAGTGGTTAGAGTGCTGTCCTAGACTCTTCTTGAGTGCAAATCTGGCCTCAGACACTTACTAGCTGTGTGACCTTGAGCAAGTCACTTAACCCTGTTTGCCTTAGTTTCCTCATCTGTAAAATGATCTGGAGAAGGAAATGACAAATCACTTCAGTTTTTCTGCCAAGAAAAGCACAAATGGGGTCATGGAAAGTTAGAGACAGCTGAATGAACACAACAATAAACATTTACTCCAAGTCTAATCCTCTTTAATCTCTCTATTGTATTTTGGATCATCCTCTATTTGGGTTCCTTAAAGGATTCCAAGAGTATTGGTCACTTACCTGTCATGGTTAAGTTGAATTTTTTCAGTTGTAAAGTGAGTGAATTAGATGACCTCTGGACTCCTTAGGTCTCTAAATCTGCAATCCTATGAAATGATCCTCTGATCTATAATCTTAAATTGCAGAGAAGCAAATTTTGGTATAAAACAAGAAAAAATCTGCATGATAATTAGAATTACCCACAGGTAGAATGGCATGCCTCAGGAAGGAGTGAGTTTCCCATCCCTGGAGCTCTTTAAGTGTGGAGTGGATGACCCTTCATCAGGGTTTTTTTCTGCAGGTCAAGTGCTCTACCTACTTACCCCAGAACATCATGCCAAAACCAAACAAATAAACATTTCTGGAGCACTTTACGCCTTACCAAATACTTACTGCATTATTTTATTTGATATATGATGCCCAGAATTGAACACCATCTTTCTAATACCTATCTCTGAGAATATCTTTGCACTGCTCAAACACCTTTGAAGCCTCGCTGTTTTGGTTCGGTACTCAAGGGTCTCCACAATCACACTTCAACTTGACTTTCCAGGCTTATCTCTCATTATGCGCACTCACTGTGTGCTGTAACTGAAATTCTCAGTATTCCTTCAGCCCATCCTATACTCTCTGATGGCAGGAGCTTACAGCAATGCTTTATATACATATATTAGGTCCTTAATAATTATTTGTTTGTTGAATGAATGCTCAATTAGCATTTAGTTATTATGTTGCACCAAAACTTCAAGTTTTTTTTTACATGAGGCGCTACTAATTCAAGTCTCTACTTTTTTGTATCTTTACAATTTATTTTTTTAACTTGGTAACAGAACTTTACACATTTATCATTATTTGGTTTAATCCTCTTAATTTTGCTTGTCATTAGGTACTTTTTGTGGCAGCTAGGTAGTGCAGTGCATAGAGCACCAGGCCTGGAGTCAAGAAGACCTGAATTCAAGTCTGGCCCCAGACACTTAATTACAGACATGTCCCAGGTCACATAGCATCTAAAGTGAAGTTTCAGACCAAGCATTTATTCCTAACTTCAATTCCAATGAATCAGTTAATGAATCAATCAATATATTTTATTGAGTACCTACTATGTGCCAGGTACTGTGCTAGGCAATGGGTATACAAATAAAATAGCAAGGCAGTGGTTGCCCTCAAGGAGCTTACATTCTATCAGGGAGAGCCTGAAACTGTGTTCACTATGACAGACTGACTCTCACATAGTAGGCCCTTAATATATGTTTGGTGAATTAAATGTAATATAATATATTACTGAATCAAAATGAAGTTCTCCTTTTCCCACTCAGACAGCTCCACAGAATGGAAAGTGACTGGGGCTCTCCCATCCCCAGAGCTCCAAGGACATCCACACACACCCAGATGCCTTCCCAAAAGGCCTTCAGTTGTTTCCCTTCATGCCGCAGGGTGGATGGGAATCAAAGGGAGAAAAAGAGGACAGCCCAGGAGGCATGTAACCTGAGGTTACTTGTCAGAGTGCCACGGGGTTCACAGTCAACGTCCTACACAGAATTATTCTTACTGACCTCAATTTTGGAAGGCGACTCAGTGGAGACGGAGAGCGTTGTCACCACAGGCAAAGCACTAGCTTTCTCAGTGTCCACCCTCAGTCCTGTTCCCCATAACATTTTTGTAAATTACTTGGATCAAGGTGTTGGTGGTGTCTTAGCACATCTTCTGATGACACAAAAGCAGGAATGGAGAGCTTAAATGCTGGGTGACAAATTAGAGTCCACAAAGGACCTGTCATTCTTCAATCATTTCATACTCTTTGTGACCCCACTTGGGATTTTCTTGGCAGAGATACTGGAGCTATTTGCCATTTCCTTCTCTAGCTCATTTTACAGATGAGGAAACTGAGGCAAATAAGGTTAAGTGGCTTGCCCAGGTCATGTAGCTACCGAGTATCTGAGGCTAGATTTGAACTCAGGAAGATGAATCTTCCTGACTCCAGGCCAGTGCTCTATCCACTGTGCCACCTAACTGCCCTGGCACCTAGTATGTGCCAGGTGCTATGCCAAGTTTGAGAGACAGAAAGAAAGGTAAATGATAGCCCCTGCTCTTGAAGAGCTCCCCAGTCTAATGGGGGAGATGGCATACACATAACTACATAACAACAAGCTATCTACAAGATAAAGTGGAAAGAATCAGTTGAGGGAAGGCACTAGAATTAAGAGGGATTGGGAAAGGCTTTCTGTAGAAGGTGGGATTTTAGTTGGGACTTGAAGAAGACATGGAAGCCAGGAGGTGAAGATGAAGAGGAGAGCATGCCAGGCACGGGAGACATACAGTGAAAATGCCTGAAGCTGAGACATGGAGTGTCATGTATGAGGAACATCTAGAACGCGAGTGCCAACACACTACAGAGCACAGAATAAGAACAAGAAGGCTAGAAAGGTGTGTGTGTGTGTGTGTGTGTGTGCATGTGTGTAGTGGGGGGTTGGTTATGAAGATATTCAAATGTCAAACACAAAATTATTATATTTGATTCTGTGCTGGGTGCTGGGGCTACAAAAATAGTGTAATACAGGTAGGCCCTGATCACAAGGAATTGAACTGGAAATATAGTCCAATTGTAAGAGAAAGGAGAATGAGATAAGTGTCAAGGAGAGATGTGGGCCAAGCATTATGAAAAATTTGAGGGAGAGATCTATTTCAGTTAGTGGAGGTAGAAAGGTTTTGGAAGGCTTCATGGAGAAAGTGACTTCTGAATCAGGTCCTGAAAGAAGGCAGTGCCTTCAATGCACGGATATGGAGTTAGGGAGAATCCAGCAGGAGCATAGCCACAGGGATAGAAGAAAGCAGGATGAAAATGAGGCCAAAGCCAACCCAGTTTGGCTCAGATGGAATACCGCCTCCGTGAAGGGGAGTAGTATGAGATAAGCCTGGAGAGGTAGTGTGTAGCTAGCTTATAGAGGCCTTTGAATGTTAAAGTCAGGGATTGGAGATGCAACAGGGAGCCGCCGATGGTTTTGGTAGAGAGGATTGGCATGACCAGAGCAGCAGTACGTTAGGAAGATCACTGGTGAAACATAGACTGGAGAGGGGAGAGACCAGAAGCAGGTGTGCCAGCCAGGAGGCTCTCACAATTGTTAAGGTGAGAAGAAATGAAGACCTGAATTAGGAAGTTTGCAAGGGATTCAGTGACAGATCTTGTGAACTAGCTCCTGCTCTCCAGCCTCTGCTTTGCTCAACTCTCCACTTTCTCTGCCTTTGGGGGGCCCAAGCTTTCTAACTGGGAGAAGCTCCAGCCAACCGGAGAAAGCAATGGTCTGACTGGGTTTTGAGAGATGGTGAAGATGCTGCACTTTGTGGCTGGAAGGGGAAAAACAACAACAACAGCAGCAATCACAAATGTACAAGAGACTTCAGAACGATCATGAATCAGAGCTTCAGATGGGAGTGTTTCTGATTTTCAAAGCATCTTCACATACCATGTTCCCAGCTGTAAAATGATGTACCTATCTGCCCATAAGCTGGTGGAAAAAAGGGACAGGAGCTGCTATTTTAAAGAGATAGATTCATGATAAAATGTCAGTGTTCTCTCTCAGTTTTGCTCATTGAACATTCTCTCTACCCCCACTTTACTGAATGAACATGGTCCTCATTTATTTCACTTTCCCTTCCCCCTTCCCCCTGCTCCCCCACACAAGGATCACATCCTCCTTTAGAACTGTGTTCATCGATTGCAATAAGCATAGGGAACTAAGGGACTGGATCTTCCTATTGGGCAATAAATGATGAGGCTTACACTATTAACTGGAAACCCAGAATCTTGGGTTCTTTTTTTTTTCTTTTGCAAGTTTGGATGACCTTTGGGTAAATCACTGATCCTCACTACGCCTTTGTTTCTCTATATGTAAATGAGAAACTCAATTCATTCCAGAACCAACCTGACAACGAAAGAATACTTAGAAATATCCCGGAACTCCCTGATTCTATTATGACTAATTTCAAATCGTATCATTCTGCTACCAGATTATGCATTGTCAGATAATAAACTGAAATATTCTATTTTTTTTCTAGAGAGATAGCAAGGCATAATGGCTAGCATGATCATTTGGGAATCAAACAACCCCGGGTTCAATCCTGCCTCTGGCATATACAATTTGTGACTTGGCTTCTCAGATCCGGGCATCTCAATAAGATTATAAATTGCAAAGGAGTTGACAATCTTCATCAATGGAAAAATCAGGGGTTAGGGTAAAAAAATCTGTTAGTATGATTATCTATTAAAATCTATTATTAATGACTTTTATTATTAAGGGAGGCAATATAATACAGTGCAATGGCTACAAAACTGAGACCAGTGCTCATGACTCCTGGGTTATAATCCCACTTTTGCTTGCTAACAAGTTGTGTGACCTTGGACAAGTCATTTCCTCTAATTTGTATTTGAGTTTCCTCATCTCTAAAATGAATAGTTTGGAATAGATAGTCTCTAAGGTTTTTTTGAGCTATAGAGAGTCAGACTTGAGTTTGAATTCTGGCTGAAGTGCTTACTACCCATGTGACTGAGTAAATAATAACTCTTTGGATCTCAACTTCCTTATCTGTATAATGGGGGAGTTGGATTTCTAATTCTAAATCTATAATTCTATGGTGCTTTGAGCCTGGCAACAGAATGAGGGAGAGATCCTCACCTCCTACATGGTTTACAGCTTTGGGGGCAGTAGGTGGCAAATTTGGAAATGGTTATATTTCTATTCATGATGGGCTAGCATCACGAATATCAGGGGAGAGTTACAAGATAACAGCATGAGCCTGACTCCTCCAGACGCTCCATGTTCATAAAGTGAATCTATGGCTGCATTCATATGGGCCTTGGAATTTGGCTAAGCGAATCTTGGCAATTTGAGAGGTTGTGGGTAGTCCAGAAAAGGACAGCACAGTTTTGAAAATGAAAACATTCCTTTGTTAATTACTCCCGCCCTGGACCTCGCCCAGAGCCAGATGGAAGGATGGTATGTCATTTATTGGTTTCAAACTCCCAGTTTTTTGCAATCCACCTCAGCCTCGTGGACCACACCCACCCATCCCTTGCAAGTGTTCATAGGACTCCCACACAATTCCCCCACACTTGGTATGCCCGCCTGGTAGAGAGAAAGAAAAGCTGTTCCACAGGGCTAAGTTTTTTCCACATACTCCCCCACCCAGCCGAGTTAAAGCAGCAGATTCTTATGTTTATGTTTCATTCTGCTAACAAAGAACAAACATGACCCCAAACTCTCCCCACCACCTACCCTTCCGAAAACTTGCGAGTTAATTTTAGACACGGAGAATGGATCTGGTTATGGCTTCCCACACGTGGTTTGTTCCAAGCCAGGCTCCACTACCAACCCAACTTACCCGAAGCAGCCCCAGACTTCCCGAATCAAGAGAGGGGGGCAGGAGTGACTGGAACCTGGCCAGGTCCATGGTCTCTCAGTCTCCCTGTGGAGGAGGAAGGGAGCCACCTTTATCTCCTGAGATACAGGTCAAGTCCAGAGAGAGGCCCTGGGCTCCCTCCTGTTGCCTGACAAGCATACCCGAACACAATGTTTTTTGCACGGCAGCCGGTGTCTACTTTTTCCATCCTCCATCAGCCATTGTTCTGTTTTTATACAGCACTTGAAGAATGTCTGGCAGAAGGAACTTGAGTCCCAAACTCAGGGCATGGGTCTGGGCCCACCACTTGACCTCTCAGATGTTGAGAGATTTCCTACCCACTGAGGTAATTCCTCCCATTATTCTGAAGCCATGAGGGAGGATGAAGGTTGGACAATAGGAACAAAAAAGAAATGTGCTTTTAGATGTAGGATGCCAGTTTTCCATATAACTCAAGGAATAAACAAATAGTGTGGGAAAAGACAGGATTTTTATCTTTAAGGAGGTGAGCGTAGTAGAGGCCTTGAGTTGTCTAAGCTGTATGTCTACATTGCCATAATATTAAGCAGTACAGTCCAGTTCTCCAGTTGGCCTGTATAGATCAAATCAATCAATGAATCATTTATTAACCAATTACTATGTACCAGGAACAAGGTAGAGCAACCTAAGAATTCAAAGATTAAAAAAATGAAATGATCCTAGCCCTCAGGAAGCTTGAGTTCTATTGGGAGAGGAATGTGTGTGTGTGTGTGTGTGTGTGTGTGTGTGTGTGTGTGTGTGCATGGCAGCAAGGTGGTACAGTGTACATAGATTGTTAGGCCTAGAGTCAGAAAGATCTGAGTTGAAACTCAGCCTCAGACATTTACTAGCCATGTGATCTTAGGCAAATCTGATTAAACGCCTTGTGATTTGAACTAAGGTGGGGTCTGGATGGCTGGTGAAAGTAAACACCTAAGTAGGTAAAGTAGGATCCCATGGATTATGGTTATGTGTGGATACTATGTGTGTGTGTGTGTGTGTGTGTGTGTGTGTGTGTGTGTGTATGTGTGTGGTGACAGGGTCAGTTGCTATTGTGTGTGGATACTTAAAGAGAATCTGAACCTAGAGTAGCTTTTCTAGAGGGTGCGCATGTGTTGGGGGTGAGAGGGTCAGTTGGTATAGATCCTTACATCCAAGACCTTTCAATTAGATTGTTTCTCTCCTTCTAGTAAACAGCACCCTCTCCTCTGTTACTCTTACATACTTTTTGGTGGAGGTAAGGACATTTTCTTTTGCTGTTTCACATCTTGTTCACTTTTAATTATTTAGGTAGAAGGTTGTGATGAACGTGGAGTCAGAAGTCTTGACTCTGATACATGGTGAGATCATTTCACCTCTTTTATCCTTAGTTTTCCCATCTATAAAATGGGGATAATAACTCTTGGACCACCTGTGTACATCACAGACTTTGAAAATGGTTGAGTATTATAGAGATTTGCGATGTTATTATTAGAAAGGGAAAGGACCTTTTTTCTTCTTTTGTGATTAATGCTGATCATTTCTTTCTGGAGAAACTTGCCCTGTCTTCCTCATCATTTGAAAATCCTAATACAAATGCTAAGCTGTTAACCATAATTTCCCAAATAATAACCCATTTAGTTCAATCATTTTTTCCTCCTCTTTTGCCAAAGACCCATCCAGGTTTCAAGGGCCTAGATTCAAATACTAATTATGCTTTTTATTAAGAGACTTTGGATAATGTGGAGCTTGAACCACATCTAAAAGGGAGCCAGAGATTGTAAGAGGCAGAGATTAGGAGGGCCAACATCACAACCACGGTGGACAGCCATCACCAAGATGGGAGATAGAGTTATTATGTGTGAAGAACAGCAAGTAGGCCAGTGTGGCTAGACTTTATAGTGTGTGGAAGGGAGTGATAGGCTATAAAATGAGAAAGGTAGGAAGGGGCCAGATTGCAAAGAGCTTCCCTTGCCAAACTGAGAACTTTATATTTGATCCTGGGCATAATAAGGAGCCATTGGGGTTTATAGAGTAGGGAGATCAACATGGTCAGAGCTACGCTTTAGGAAAATCACGTTGGCATCTGAGGAGGATGTATTGGGGTGGGGAAAAACTTGAAGCTGGGAGTCCAGTTAGAAGGCTGATTCATTACCTTCAGCTGTATCTTGAAAAATTCTTCTCCTAGAGGCTCAGCTTAGGCACAAGCCCCACCCTCCCCCCTGATATAATCTCCTTCTTTATTGTTGGTGGTGGTGGTCCTTCATTCTCAAAGAGGACCAATGACATCAGAAGGGTAATGTTTTGATTTGAGCATCCTTAATATTCTCCTAGAGGACTTACCTAGAACTCTTCTTTATCTCTGTCAGAGCCCACCTTGCGTAAGTATAACTGTTGTTTCCTCCTACAAGACAATAAGCTCTTTGAAGGCAGGGACTGTGTCATCTTTGACTTTGTAGTTTTAGCTCCCAGAATTGCGCCTTGCATATAGACATTTAACCAGTGTGTGTTGAACAGAATTCCACTGAATCACCTTTCACTTCTGTTGGGCTAGGCAGGTATAAAGGTTATTATTTCACAGTGTCTTATACATTATAGGGACCTAGCAAGTATTTTGTTGAATTGAATTGAAGAGGTAGAAGATGTATGAGGTTTACTTACTATTGCTAAGGCTACCTCACAAGGGTGATCTGGAATCATGATGAGCATTTATACTTTGGAAGTCAGCAAATGCTACAAATCAGGGCTTGATTTATTGCTTTATTGATTGTCTAGACTGAAGAAATGATGGAGAAAATGTTAATAATGGAGGAAATTTAAAAGTGTGTCATGCACACAATTATTTTTTCCTGGAAAGCTAGTTGTTAAATACTTATCAACACACTGACGCTGCCATCTCCTTTCTCCCTCTCCATGGATGACCTCTAGGCTGCTGTATCCCAAAGTATAGTGTGGACTGGGAAAATTGCTCATTTTCCTAGTAGGGACCTCTGTGTTCTCCAAAACCCAGATCAATGACTATTGAAGGCTTAAGAGGTAGAGACCTTCTGGTAAAAAGGAGAGAGCCCAGGGCTGAGAAGGAAGAGATGATTAATTTTTAAAGTTTATGTTTTAAGAAATAAAGCTAACTTTTAAGAAAGCAAATCAAAACAAACATAAAAAGTTTTGCAGAATTGTAAAAACCTGCCATGAAATTGTGTGATCCTGAAATTCTTTAGGTCATTTCAGCCCAGGGTACAATCTAAACTGACCCAAGGAACAGCAAAAGGCAAGAAAAAAGTTTTTTTGAAGGAGACTGATCTTCAGGACCAGATGCTGGTCTGGATTCTACTTTGAGGCCTTTTCAATGGCATTCCACTTAGACCAATATAAATGAGGTTTTGTTATTGTTGTTGTTATTGTCTTTATCACAATGTTTTTTCTATCTACCAATTTTTCCATATGGAAGCTTTGGTCTTGTCCAATTTCTCTTGATGTCTCTACAACATTTGATGCCAGAACTTTACCAGTAATAGATGCAGCCAGAGGCCACATGGGGAAGGTAGATGGTTGGGTTCTAAGCTGTAGCCTCTGCTAGGGAGATGGGTCTAGAAAAATGGTGGATGGAGGGAGAGAAGTTGTAGGGTAAGAGAAAAACCAAGCTAGGATCCAAGAGGACATGAGAAATCATCATGGAGCTAACAAAGGTATTCTAGAGCTTGCAATGACCCCAAAGCTATTTGATTGTCCTTTGTTTAATAATAGCTAACACCATTATTAGTGTGTCAGGCATTATGCTAGGTGCTTTGCAAATCTTACTTCATTTGATCGTCACGACGACTCTGGAAAGTAGGTGCTGTTATTATCTCTATTTTATAGATAAGTGATTGTTTTAAACATACTCCAAACACATGAAGCCATGGTCTCCTTATGATTCCTAGAGCAGTAGCTGACACTCAATTCTTTAGCTAAATTCAACCAGCATTTTTTATGCTACTACTCCATCCAAGACACTGTGCTAGGGTCTGAGGAAACAAAAACAAGAACAAAATCTTTCCTGTCCTCAAGGAGTTTACAATCTGCTGGAATAATACCATATTTTATAGATAGCCAGATATATGGTAACTTTTGGAGGAAGAGAGCACTAAGAATGAGAGGGAATACTAAAATGATTCTTATTGGAGGTAGTATCTGAGCTGACCCTTGAAGAAAACTGAAGATTTGACTGTTGGAGGCAGAGGTAAAGAGGGGGTGAATTCCAAGCACTGGGACAGCCTGTGTGAAGACACAGAGGCGGGGCATGGAATGTTGAATTCTATAAACAACAAGGCCACTTGGGCTGGAATGTAGAAAGCGTCAGAGGCAGAAATGTGAAATAAGGCCAGGAAGGCAGGTGGAAGTCAGATTGTAGAGGGCAAAAGAGTTTGGTATTTTATTGCAGAGACAATAGGAACCCACTGACAATTCTTGAGTAGGGGAGTGATATTTCCCATAGCAAGATTATTTTGGTGACAATGTGGAGGATGTAGTGAAGAGAAGAGAGCCCAGAGGCAAGGAGACCAACTATGAGAATAGTCCAAGTGAGAAGGGAGAGCCTGCTCTAGAGTAGCCATTGCACAAATAGAAAAAAGGATATAGGGATGAAAGACATAGAATTGGCAAGATTTTACAACTAATTAGATGTTGGGGTGAAGGAGAGAGAAGAGTCAGTGATGGTTCTCAAGCTGTAAACTTGGGTGACCGGAAATGATGGTTAGCCACTGCTAGGGAGGTATGTCTGGAATAATGGGGGATGGAGAAAAGTTGTAGGGTGAGAGAAAAATCAAACCAGGATCCAAGAGGACATGGGAAATCATCATGGACCTGATAAAGAAGATTGGTTTCCTAAATTCTAAACAGAAATAGAGAAATTCTCAGGAGGGGACAGGGAATTAGGAGGGAAAAATGGTTTTTGTTTTGGACATACTCCATTTCAGAGGCTTATGGGTAAATCTAGTTAGCTGTCAATTGGGAATTTGGGACCAGATTTGATGAAAGACTGGGCCTGGGTATGCTATAGGTTTCGGAGTTATCTGTGTTGTAATGATCATTGAGCCCTTGAAAATATTCTACACCTGGCTTCCATGGGAAAAGATTGTGGGAGAATGAGTGGGAGAAGAAAAAAGGACTTGAGATGAATACTGTAGAAGGAGAAGAAAATCATGTCAGTGACCTAAAGAGATTTAGACTAACTAGTGAAGCAGGCCAGAGGTTAAACTTGGGGAGATGAAATTAAGGAAAATTTGAAGGATACCAATCTTCAGGTCCAGATACTAGTCCAGATTCTCTTTCTGGGCTGAAAGAGAAGAAAGTTCAAGGACAATTAAGGAAGATATAAAATAATTAAGGAGGATCAAGGAAGATTGGGGAGTAGAACTTGAAAACACAGACTCAAGAAGAAAAAGAAGATAGTTGTCAAGACAAGGCAAGTATGGAAAAGTAAGTAGAATAACTAGGAGTGAAGCAAATTGATACGGTGGATTGGTAGGTGTGGCAAATGGTAAAAAAAAATAAAAGATGGGAAATTGGTACAAGGCTGAAGGGAAGGTGAATGTGATTGGGGAAATTGGAAACTAAGAAAAGTAAGTTGAGTGAGTTTATAAGGTTATTAACAGATGATGTTTGGCTATAGAAATTAACCAGTTGTTTAGAGTTGAGGTACAAACATCCTTGTGCATTTGTTTGGGAGGTAATGGGGGTTGCCCAGGGTCGCACAATTAGTAAGTATTTGAGGTTGGATTTGAATTCAGGTTCTCTTGACTTCCGGGTTGTTGCTCTAGCCACTGTGCTGCCTAGCAACCCACTAGGATTTGCCCACTGCAAATCCCAAGTATTATGGACAGTAGGGGAAATTATTCAATGATTTTCATTTAGCATGTGATCTTTGTATATCTGCCACAACAGATGGTTGTTATCTGTGATCCAAGTGTAGGCTGATTTCCCCTCTGGAGGAGAAGGTTTAGGGACCTGAAGAATGCCTCTCCTCATTCCACACTGCTACAGACAGGAAACAGAAGTGAGGGCTTCAATAGCGGCCAAAAAGACGGGGGTCTAAGTTTGAGGAGGTGAGACCTGACTGACCTGGGTGTTAGAGAATAGAAGAGTATTACACAAGGTAGAAAGGGAAGAAAAGGGGCAGCTGCACAATCATAGTCTAAAAACTCATTAGAGACTCTTAATGAAGAGGAGAGGATAGATGTTTTGAAGAGGGACAAATTACTTGTCCTCCAAAGAATGATATCTTTGAACCATAGAAGCTATTTATCCAGGAAAGGCCAGAAGAAGACATTAGCAATGGTTGATGATTTCCTGTTTAAGGTTACCAAGGCTTGTTGACTTGCTAATAACAACAGAGAGGTTTGTTGACTTCCTGGTTGGTGCATGTATTCAATACAAAACCAAGAACCTCTCCAGATTGTGAAAATGGATGACAGCTACCTGCTTCTGGTGATTCTCATGTGTACCAATGACACTGCTGGAAGGAACCTTAAAGACACAGCCAACAATTTTGAAGCATTGGTCAGGAATCAGAAGACAATGGAGACGTTATTTGTGTTTCCCTTGCTGTTGTCAGCTGAAGACAAGGTGTTCAGAAGAGAAAATTTAATTTGGGAAGTGAACAGCTGGCTAAGAAGGCTGTGTTTGAAAATGGAAGTTGGATTGCCGAACCATAGTTTAAAATACAGGGATAATAGATTACTGGCCTCAGATGGAGTGCCTTTAACAAAGTCTAGTAAGAATGTACTTCTCAGACTATGTGTAAATCCAATCAAAAGGGCTTTAAATTAAAAAGGCTAGGGGAGACAGAATAACCCCAAGTTAGATACCATAGAAAATGGGTATAAAGAAGGAAGCAGATGAGACAACAGAAGTTCAAAGGAGATAAAATCTCAAAACCCATGATCTTAAATGTCTATACCCAGATTCTCATAGTTTAGGCAACAAAAAAGGAGGAACTGGAGGTCCCAATGCAAGGAATGAAAACTGACTTTATAGGTATTAACACGATGATGGGATGAAACCTATGATTGTGCAATAGCTCTAGATGGGTATACATTATTCAAAATAAACATGAAAGGTAAAAGGGAATAAGGGTAGCACTGTACATCAAGAAAGTATACTTATGTGAAGAAATTCAGGAACGAGAGTGGAGGAAAATGAGAAAGAGAAAGTTGTGAAGATCAACTGAGAGAAATAGAAGAGATTTGTCACAGACCACCAAAATATAGACCACCTGGACAGAAAGAGTAAACAGGTCAGGAATTTGGGAAACAAATCATGCAACTGGCACAGAAGCCTGTTATAGCAGTTCTGATGGGGATTCAGTTATATAGATATCTGCTAGAATCCTCTCTCTGACAAATGCAGACCAGCCAATAACTTTGTGTTTTGCCTCAGAGATTTTTCATCCTTCAAAAAGGGTAGAGGAACAAACAAGATGAATTCATTCTGGATCTGATTCTCATTAAGGAAAAGCACCCAGTGGCTGGGGTGGAAAAGATGGAACCCTAGAGGGAAGAGAGCACTCAGTGACTTAGATAAAGCCATCAATGGCATGCAAATCAAACTTGTAGATGACACCAATCTGGAAGGGATACTAACAGTGGATGATAGATACAGGATTGAAAAGCATATTCATGGAGCAGCTAGGTGGTGCAGTGGATAGAGGACCAGCCCTGGATTCAGGAGGACCTGTGTTCAAATCTGGCCTCAGACATATAACACTTACCAACTCTGTGAACCTGGGCAAGTCACTTAACCCCATTGCCTAGTCAAAAAGAAAAAGAAAAAAGAAAAGTATATTCACAAGTAAGAACACTGGGCTGAATCAAATAAGATAAAATTCAATAAGAATGAATGTAAAGTCTCGTACTTTGGTACAAAACATCAATTTCACAGGTATAAGATGTGAGAAGTGGGGCTAGAAGGCAGGGAAGATGATGAGTAGAAGTGTATGGGGCTCGTCAGGAAGATTCCCCTTACTCAAGAGAAAGACTTGCATATACTCTTTCCTCACTTCTACCTGAAAGAACGCCCCTCTTCCTTAAGACATAACTCAAGCAACATCTTTTACAGGAAGTTTTTCCTGATCCTTGCAACTGCTTGAACCCTCCTTCCAAACCATCTTGTACTGAACTGCTTTGTTTTTATTCTTTTTATATTACATATCCTTATCATATGTTGTATATGTGTATAAACTATGCATATACTTATACATGTGCTTGTTGTCTCTCCTTCCATTCCCCCACCATTAGAATGTAAAACTCTTTGAGAGTAGGGATGGTTTTATTCAATTGCATTTGTATCCCCAGTGCCTAGCAAAGTGCCTGGCATATAGGAAGTGCCTTAATAAATGCTTGTTCAGTGATTGAAAATAAGATGTAATGGAAGAATGAATGAGGGATGTTAGATAGGAGAATTGGTACCACTTCATACTTCAGGGGATCCATCAGTGGGGTACTCCCTTCACCACTGAAGACCACATCTAATCCATGTCCTCTCTCCCATGCAGTGAACTGTACTGGATTTGGAAAGAGAAGTCCTGGGTTTGAATCCCAGCTCTGACGCTTGATAGCTCTTGGACCTTAAGCAAGTCATTCAATCTCTATAGAGCTTTAGTTCCCTCCAAGGCTATTCTGGAGCCAGTTCTAACCTACTTGTAAGAGCTGATAGTGACTTTTTCAGGGTGAGCATTCACACCTCCAAAACTGACAATATTGTTTTGTTAATTGTCTGGACTTAAGAAAATGTTAATATTGTAGATTAAACTTAAAAGCGTGTGTGTGCATTTGCTCCCTCCTCCCCTCCTTGTTAAACATTTACTAGCACATGCCTACATGACTATAAATACTGCTGAACCTCATCAGGACTTCAGTAGAAGGCTCAGAGAATGAAACTATCACACTGGAAGCTAACAACAACAAACAACCGGCATTTTAATAGCACTTTAAGGTTGGCAAAGTGCTTTCCATTCCTTATCTCATTTGAGCCTCACCACAATCTTAGTTCTCTTACCTGTAAACATGAAGAGGGTTGGACTACGTGACCTCAAAGGTCTCACCTGGTTCTCAATCTATGATGCAGAATGTTGTGTCTTCCTGTGAGATTGGCTCATGGCTTTCTGTAAATCCAGAGTGGAAGATTCCCTGTTCAAGCTGGCAGCCTCCCTCTGGATCCTATAATGTTTCATAGATAGCAAGGTGGCAAAGGGGCGGTCCATCTGTCATCCCTCACAGGATCATAGACTCTAGTGTTGAAAGTAACAAAGATTATCTTGGCCAACCCTGTGACTTTACAGATAAGGCCTGGAGGCATTTCAATGACTTTCTTAGCATTATACAACTAGTACATATCAGAGGTAGCATTTGAATCCAGGTCTTCTGACCCACAATTAAAATCCTCACTGTTCTTTCCTTGTGTTATGCCTCCTACTCATTTTCACTATGTTATCATCACCTCTTCTTGCAGTGACATTTCCCCTTGATGATGGCCACGTGCCTTTCAAAATCACTTGTAATTCTGAATAGCTTGTCCTCTTCACCACAGGTTAAAGCTATCTGTTTAGATTGGGGTAGTGTTGTGAGGCTGTTGAGAAGGAAGGGGTGAATGTGGCGGTGGTGGAGAAGTAAGTAAGAGGGAGGAGACTGGTCTTTGCGATCCTCGGAATCTCAATAATGTACTACGTAGGCTGAGGAATGCCATCAGCCTCGGACCAATCCTCCTCCAGCTCAGTGTGGTAGCATTAGAAATTGGAGGCTAATTTCTTCCCTTCCTCTGCCCCAAACTTGCTCGCTATCATGGGATAATAGAACTAGAGTTGGAAGGGAACCTAGATAGCCTATAGCACAATACCCCTTACCTTACAGATGGGGAAACTGAGACCCAGAAAACTGAAGGGACTTGCCCAAGGTCACCAGGCTATAAATCCAGATAAACAGGCAGTCTGGTAGAGGAGAAAAAGTGAAAACCTGAAATCTGAGGCATTATTCAGTAGGGGAAAAATGTTAGATTTGGTGTTAGAGGACCTGGGTTTGAATTCTAACTCTACTGGTTACCCGCATGACTTTTGGTAAGTCATTTGACCTCCCTTGACTTCATTTCCTCCCCTATAAAATGAAGGAGTTTGACCAGATAACCTTTAAGGTCTTTTTTAGCTCGAAATCAATGATTCTATGAATAGGGTATGAATCTCATACCCTCAGTTCTTCTTACTGGCTTGGTTCCTTGGGCAAGTGGTATCATATCCCTGGCTAGCCAGAGAGAGTTTTCTTTTCTGGGAGCTACAAGGGAAGAGAAAGAGCTTATTGACTCCATAGCAACATTAGACTGATGTGCCCCGACATTTGTCCTTCCTTACCCTTAATCTGAAAACTTGAAACGACAGCAAGAATTCTTAACTCCAAAGACCAGAATAAAAACCAGAATAAGGCCCTTCAGTATATTTCCATGCTTCATTATTCAATATTGCCTACCAAATGGTATAGTGAAAATATGCTTTTTCTTCCTGATTCAACAAACTCAAGCGGCCCCCTATTGCCTCTAGGATCAAATGCAGAATGCTCTGTTTGCCATTGGAAGCTATGCATAACCTAGCTCCCTCCTACCTTTCTAGTCTTCTTATACCTTCCTCCCTGAAACTCAATCCAGTGACACTGACCTCCTGGCTATTCCATGAACAAGACACTTCCTCTCTCAGCTCCTGGAACTCTCTCTCTGGCTGATGCCTGGAATGTTCTCTCTCCTCCACTGTGACTATTGACTTCTCTGACTTTCTTTATTATTATTTTTCAAAATTTTTATTAATTAATTTATTTTTAGTTTTCAACATTTACTTTTATAAGATTTTAAGTCCTAAATTTTTCCCTCTCCCTCCTTGCTCCCCAAGACAGCATGCTATCTGATATAGGCTATACATGTATCATCATATTAAACACATTTCCACATTAATCATGTTGTGAAAAAGAATTAGAACAAAAGAGGAAAACCACAAGAAAGAAAAAACAAATAAAAAAGAGAAAATAGTATGCTTCAATCTGCATTTAGACTCCATAGTTCCTTCTCTGGATGTGGATAGCATTTTCCATCATAAGGCCTTTGGAAATGTCTTAGACCATTGCACTGCTGAGAAGAGCCAAGTCTATCAAAGTTGGTCATCACACAATGTTACTATTACTTGTATAATGCTCTCCTGGTTCTGCTCGCTTCACTCAGCATCAATTCACATAAGTCTTTCCAGGTTTTTTCTGAAATCTGCCTGCTCATCATTTCTTATGGAACAATAGTATTCCATTACACTCATATACCATAACTTGTTTAGCGATTCCTCACTTGATGGGCATCCCCTCAGTTTCCAATTCTTTGCCACCATAAAAAGGGCTGATATAAATATTTTTATACATGTGGGTCCTTTTCCCTTTCTTATGATCTCTTTGGGACACAGAACTAGTAATGGTAGTGGTATTGCTGGATTCAAGGGCATGCACAATTTTATAGCCTTTTGGGCATGGTTCCAAATTGTTCTTCAGAATGGTTGGATCAGTTCACAACTCCACGAACAATGCATTAGTGTTCCAATTTTCTCACATCTTCTCCAATATTTGTAATTTTACTGTTTTGCCATGTTAGCCAATCTGATAGGTGTGATGTGGTGCCTCAGAGTTGTTTTGATTTGCATTTCTCTAATTAATAGTGATTTAGAACATTTTCCCTATGACTATAGAAAGTTTTAATTTCTTCATCTGAAAACTGCCTGTCCATATCCTTTGACCATTTATCAATTGGTGAATGACTTGTATTCTTATAAATTTGACTCAGTTCTCTATATATTTGAGAAATGAGGCCTTTACCAGAGACACTGACTGTAAAAATTATTTCCCAGCTTTCTGCTTCCCTTCTAATCTTGGTTGCATTGGTTTTGTTTGTACAAAAACTTTCTAATCTAACATAATCAAAATTATCTATTTTGCATTTCATAATGTTCTCTATCTTTTGTTTAGTCAGAAAT
This sequence comes from Vombatus ursinus, assembly GCF_900497805.2. Lineage (NCBI taxonomy): Eukaryota > Metazoa > Chordata > Mammalia > Diprotodontia > Vombatidae > Vombatus > Vombatus ursinus. The sequence goes on along the minus strand of NW_020954563.1, from coordinate 4,218,343 downwards.
TTCTCTGTTCTCCATAGATCTGACAGATAAACTATTCTTTGCTCACCTAATTTACTTATATCTAAGTTATGTACCCATTTTGACCTTATCTAGGTATATGGTGTAAGGTGTTGGTCTATGTCTGGTTTGCTTTAAATTCCAACTAAAATCCTACCTTATATAGGAAGCCTTCCCTAACCCCTCAATTCTAATGCATTCCCTCTGTTAATTATTTCCTATTTATCTTGTATATTTTTTGTTCTTGTAACGTCAATCTTCAACTTTCTTGGGGGTGACATTCCTAGAAAATGTCATGAAAGTAAAAAATACAAATGTTGATACATTGAACCTATGGGAAATAGGGAGTTAGGTTTCTGTGACCACCAAAAACTGTAATCTTATACTAGAGATTGCTGAAAATACACTTCTATATATACAATTCTTTATAACAAAACATTAATTCTGATAATAAACACTTTTCCTAATACAGTAATGGTGAAATAAAATTGGCAACATGTAAAACTTTTTTTCACTAGTAATTCCCTAGAGTTTTATGCTAACATCACAATTAAAAAAAAACAACATTGATTTTGAACAATATTCATTTTTCATAACACATGGAATTTATAGAACTCATAAATACTGTACAGCAAATGCAATTCTTAACATTTTTTCTCTGAATCCTACTTCTCACTGGGTCAGATGGCAGCATGAGGGCATTATACTATATACTATACTGCTATAAACCTTTCTACCTTGACTGCCCTCTGAAAACTGAGGCTGCTAGAATGGATGGTAGATACCAAAGGACTTGTACTATGCACATAATTGCAACACAACACTTGAGTTTTAAAGGCAAACAATGAAAATATGCAGAGAATTTACAAAGAGCTCTTACTCTATACCAGTAGACCCCAGTGAAGGGCCTATCAGGATACCAGTCACTTTACAAGTTTGTGTGCTACTGTGCCTAGCTGTGAGCCTATGGGATTGCCAACAGGAAAGTAAAAATGAGGTTGCTAATAAAATTATGTGAATGTTTGAAGTTGAGAAAGTTGAAAGTGAGAACACTGAGGATTGACTGTATGTGTTTGCATGTTGTTTCCCCCATTAAGTTGTAAGCTTTTTTAGGGCAGGAACTGTCCTTTGTTGCTTTTTGTATCTCCAATGCTTAGCAGAGTGCCTGGGACATAGTAGGTGCTTAATAAATGGTTATTGATTGATTGGTTCTTCTAACTAGCTAATTATATATATATATATATATATATATCACATATGTGCATGTGTGTATGTGTATATATTTACATATATACATATATATATGTATGTGTGTATACACATACACATATATAAAGCTTTAGGTCCCTGGGCCTCAGTATCCTCAGTTGTAAAATGAAAGGGTTAGAGTAAATGATCTCTAAAGTCCCCTCTAAAAATAATCCATGTTCTGCAGTGGAAAGTGCATTTGACTTGAAGTCAGAAGGTCTGAATTCAAATCTACTCTTAGATACTTACTAGCTGTGTGACCCTATGCAAGTCACTTAATCACTGCCTGCCTCAGGTTCCTCATATATAAAGTAAGGATAATAATAGTAGCTACTTCCCAGGGTTGTCATGAGGATAAAGTGAGATAATAAATATATAAGACAGTTTGCAAAATTTAAAGTGCTATATAAATGCCATCTATCATCATCATCATCATCATCATCATCATCATCAGCATCATCATCAGCATCCTTATATTTTATGATCCAAATCCTGTACTATTTTTACTATGTCATGCTACCTTAATCTTGTTAAGCCCATGGCATCTTTGATGGAGAAAGATGTTAAGTTCTATGTTAAGTCCCATTGTCTTTCTTATTTTTGTGGTTTGGCTAAAGTCCGTAAGTATCCTTCCTCTTCTCCTCCAAGGAAGGCAGAGACTAAATACTTTTGTAGGCCTTTTTAGATGAAAATGAATACAGGCCACCAGAGAAGGATAAATGTCAGTGATTTACTATATAACACTAAATCTACAAACCAATTATGGTAGCATCATCATTTTAAGTTATATTGGTGTTGCTCAGTCATTAGCATTGAATACCCTTCCAATTATTTAAGTTCTTTATGTCTTAAAATAGTATTTTTAAAAATTATATTTATACAAATCTTGACTGCATTTTGGTGGATTGACTACTGTATATTTTATGCATTTTGTGGTTATTTTGAATGGTACTTCTCATTCTATTATTTCCTCTCAGATTTTATTAATACTATAAAGAAATGGTGTTGATTTTCGTGGCTTTATTTTGTATCCTTCTACTTTATTAAAGAGATTTATTGTCCTGATTAGTTTCCTTGCTAATTCTCTGGGGTTTTCTACATAAAACAACATTTTGTCAGCAAATAGGTTTTGTTTAATTTTATCTTTACCTGTGTTCATGCCTTTAATTTGTCTCTGGTCTTATTGCTATCACTAGCATTTCTAGATCTATGTCCAGTAACTAAAGGACATTCTTTATTTGACAGCTTCTATTGTTTCGTATTGCAAATAATGCTATCTTTTCATTTGAGGTGCATCCTTTTAAATCATATCAATGTTGTTGTACTGTCAAGATAGCTAAGAACTCCTCAACTTTGGTCCCAGGAAGTCCAAGATTCTTGATCTGAACGCACTCATCTTCTGCTATAGATAGATGGGGTGGGGGGGGAGGTGGGGAGAACACTAGTTCCTTATTACCCATTGAGTAAAGCTTAAGCTCTTTGCCTGACATTCAAGACCATCCACAATCTGGTGCCAGCTTACCATTCTTCATCATCCATATTACTTCCCCTCATGCACTGTATACACTAGTCAAATTGTACCACTCTTTCTCCCCCACCCTCCTCAAGCACTCTTTGTCTTGTCTGTCCTACCTTAGTGCCTTTGTTCATGTTGTTCCATAGGCCTAGAATGTCTTCCCTCTCCCTTTTGTTTTGCTGAATTTTTGCCATTCTTTCAAGGTCTGCTCAGATTCCACCTCCTCCATGAAATGTTCCATGGCTCTTATTGCCCCCCACCAAACTGCAAGTTGGTAATGATTTCCCCTCTTTGACCTCATGCAGCGTTTTGTTTACCACTCTCTCATAATATTCTACAGAGTGTCCCAAAAGTCTTGGAGCAGTGTAAAGCAGTGTAAAAATAATTTATAAGTTTTTTTTCTTTTTAAGCTTAGTAGTTATCTGTAAGAGGCTCTCTTGGCTTTCAAATTGAACCTTTTCCCTCCATCTTTATTTCTTATTATTTTCTTTCACACACTCTACATTCCAGGCAAACTGGACTCCCAGCTGACCCTGATCTTGTCCTGATCTCTTCCATCTCTGGGCAGTGGCAAAGGATGTCCCCCATGCCCAGACTTCACTTACTCTTCATCTCTAGCTATTGAAATCTTTTTGTGCCTCCAAGACTTAGCTCAGGCGTTTTCTTCTTGGATCCATCACTGTTCTATCCAACTGAAAGTGTTCTCTTCCCTCTCAAATTTATCTGGATCTCCTTTATGCATAACACATCTGAGCTTTTCTTTTGCTTGTTTTGATGTATGTCTTATCCTCACAGCAGTTTCTTGGGGACAAGGACCATGATGTTTCTGACACTTGAGAGGCAGCATAACATAGAGGCCAGAGTTCTGGACCTGGAGTCAGGAAAAACTGGGCTCCAGTTCCTCCTCCAGCCCTTATTATCTGTGTGATCATAGGCAAAATATTAGCCCTCCCTGAATTTCAGTTTTTTCATCTATAAAATAGGGTTCATGATAATGCCACTTTGCAGGGTTGTTGGGAGACTCCATTGAGATGATCCACGTGAAACATTCCATAATCCTTAAAGCGCTAGGGCAGAGGTCAGCTAGTATTATCTTTTTTTTGAGCAAAGTGCCTTATATGCAATTAGGACTTAATAAATACTTGGTGAAACGTGGCACGGTGACTCTAGAGTCAAAGAACCTGGGTTCAAATCCCACTCTGATGCTTACTTCTTGTGTGACCTTGAGCTAGTCACTGAGCATCTCCTGGTCTCAGTTTCCTTTTCTAAAGATGAAATCATTGAATTGTAAAATAAAGGGCCTCTAAGGGCCCTTCCAGTCCTAGCTCTGTAAGCCTATGAGCACAGACTCAAGAAAAGTCTCCTTCCCTTTGTACATCCCACAGAGAGAGTTCTTATGACTTAATCATTACTTTTAATGTTTAAAATGGTGGCTCTTTTTACTGAAGCACTGTTTCTAGCTTTTCTGCCTTATGCTCTGTGTTTATACTGCTATGCAAATTATTCCTGGTAGAGAGTTTACAAATTTCACTTTCATTATTAATAGTGTTATGATTTCCCCCCATTCCACTCTTATCTCTATTGCTGGTGTAATGCATAATTAATGCTAACTACCCTTCACTGGTCTTAGTGCCAGGACACAGCAGGATATTTTTCTACGTCTTCTCTCTCCTAATGACAGGAATTGGTATTTAGAGAGAATGAAATGACCGTGTCTCTGTTTGTAGACCCTCTAGTCCTTTTACCAGAAGGACCCAGAGAGCTGAGTCTGTTCATTCTCTGGCCCACGTTTTAGCCACATATCCAAACCCCATCACTGGGTAGGTATCTGTTCTAGCTTCCTGCTGACCCACGTAAGCTTGGCAAACAGAAAGTAAGTGAGTGTCTTTGCTCAGAGGGCAACGATAGGTTTGGGGTGCTAATGAGAGGCTTATACAGCCTTTCTCTGCTTTACCATTGAGCTTAGACATTAATACAATTTAACTTAGGGGACATAACTGAATGAATGAATGAATGAATAATGGGGGGAAAGTATTTATTAACTATTTACTACGTACTAAGCATTGGAGACACAAATAGACAAATGAGACAGTCTCTACTTTCAAGGAGCTCACATTCTAATTTGGTGACTTAACACATATGGGAAGGTTTAGACATAGGATAAATGGAAAAACCCAGTGGTCATAAAGGTTCAGTTTCAGGGAAGATGGCAAAGGCAAGAGGTCTTTAGGATACAATGACAAGAAAGGTTGTCAGGTCCAGGGGTCTAGAGGATATAGTAGAAGTGTATATGCTAAGGCTTAAGGGCACAGTGACAAGGAATATGGTAAGGCCCAGTGGTCCTCCATATTACTGGAAGGGTTGTAATTGGTGACTTCCTGTTCACCCATGCAGTTTGGTAGTGTTACTGGGGTGGAAAGCAAAGAGAGATTGGCTTACCGCAGTTTGGAAATGGATGGTGGTTCTGAAAGTTGGAGTGAGTTAAAGGCTCTATGTTCCCATTCCATGTGGGAGTGGAGTGAGGATTTAGTGTTTAGCTAGAGGGGGAAGGAAAAGTGAGCATTTGCAAGAAGGTTGAAGCACTTGTTTTGTTGTTCCTGTGAAAGAAGCTGCCTTTCTAGGAAATAGGTGCCATTTCCTTCCTAGAGTAGAGTTACTGAAGCCATAGGAGACCAGAGAGTATGGAGTATAAGACTTCACTAATGTCTCCTTAGTACTAAGAAAGAGATCTCAAAGCTAATGGGAGCTGGCAATTGGGAAAATCTGTGGGACCAATCTTGAGTTCAGGCCCTTTATCATCTGGCCCCTCTCCCTATTCAACTTATCTCCAAACACTTATCAACCGCCATACTCATACTCTGCCTCTTATAGGTCAGTTTCCTCATGTGTCAACTCCCATCTATCACACATATTCCTATGTATATTGCTCCTGCTCATTATTACTGGGATAGGAGGGCAGAGTTGGCAACACCTGACCACGTACACATCTCATGAGTCTAGAGGTTCCCACATGAACATGAAATGTGTTTATTTTCTTTCTACAAAATGCAGCTTTACCTTTCTAAGAAACCGTGGCAAAATCTTCTTAGGTTCAATGTGTGAGGAATAAATTCTTTCTAGCGCTTTGTTTATTGCTTATGCCACATGTGGAACACTGTACCTTGCATTGTAGTTATCTCTGCATTCAATTCATTCCCCCCCATTAGACTGTGAACTTCCCAAGGACAGGGTTCTTGACTCATTTTCTTTGCTGTTCTTCACAGTGCCCTACACCTCTCAAATGCTCAATAAATATTTGTTTAATGGATAAATGGGCAGGTGTATATTCATACACCTTATGTATGTATGTATTATGGATTAATGAAAGAGCTCCAATCATTCATTCTTTCAACAAAGAGCCCAAACAAATGTAGAACTTAATTACAATAATTAGCATTGATAGAGTACTTTAAATATTTTAAAGGACTTTGTATATGTTATCTCATTTGTTCCTCACAATAACTCCGTGAATTAGGTGCTATTATGATCCCCATTTTACAATTAAGAAAACTGAGGCAGGCAGAGCTTAAGTGACTTGCCCAGGGTGACACAGCTAGTGAGTGTCTGAAGCAGAATTTGAACTCAGATATTCCTAACTCCAGAGTTAGTTCCCTATCCACCGTGCCACCTGCTTCACTGAAAAAACAAGGAGAGAAACCAAGACCGGGTGGCATACTTATTTATCTGCACAGCCTAGCAAAACATTGAAAGCTTACTAGTTGGTCCAATGAGTTCAACCTTATGGATTATGATACCTCAAAAAAGACATCTATATCTTCAAAATGTCTGGGGAGGGTCATTGCTTCTGCTACAGGTATGGGCTCTTAGCATTTTCCTCTGTTTGTTATGAAGACTCTTCTCACTCAAAAGTCTCGCCTATTACTTCTAAAATGGATAAGAAAGTCAGAAAACAAGTCTCATTTCAGCTTTCTGAATTTCTTAGTTTGCTTTTAGCTATTATTAGTATTAGTTATAATAGTTATTTATAGTTAATAGTTATTTAACAATAATTAACAATGTCTATTTGCCAGGCAGTTAAGCGGCATAGCGGATGTAGTGCCAGGCCTAGAGTCAGGAAGACTCATCTTCTTGAGTTCAAATCCGGCCTCAGAGACCTACTAGCTATGTGACCCTGGGCAAGTCACTTAACCCTGTTTGCCTCAATTTCCTCATCTGTAAAATAAGCTGGATAAGGAAATGGCAAACCACACCAGTATCTTAACCAAGAAAACCCCAAATAGGATCATGAAGAGTGAGACACATTCGAAACGACTGAATAACAACAAAATAATGGCTATTTAATAATAAGTTGATATTGATTTAATGCTTACAATATTTGTTACTACAGTTATGCCATCATTAGGAGTTTTTCATTCCTATTCTTATTTTATTTTTAAAGTTAAGGTCATATAATCCCAGAACCCAAGAGTCTGTGGTGATCTGAGAATCCATCCAGTCAGGCCCCTACTAAGTAGGAATTCTCCGCTTCCTTGAGGGGGAAGAGAGGATTCTGTAATAGTAAAAGATGCTGATAGATGAATGTAAAGTTTTGTCCAGCTTCTTCTAAAACCATCTCAAGAACAACAATAAAAATGGAAAAATATTTTTTTTTGTAAAAGGACAGCAATGAGAAACTCTCCTATGAAATAATTCCTAAGGTGAGAAAAATGAATTCACAAGAAACTTTACCAAAGGCTTTATGCCAAGAAGACCACCATTTCCCTAGCTTGGCTTATATTCCATTGAAGGCTGATGGTGGTAGGGGGTAGGAAACCAGGACATCAAAATATGTTTCCTGCTTGACTCCTATCCCCTATGGCATTGAAGAAGGGAAAAGGAAGATCATTAAATCATAAAGCTAGAGCTGCAAGGGATCTTAGAGGATGTGAAATCAGATTCCTTCATATTATAGATATGAAAACAGTAGTACACAGAATTTAAGTGACTTGCCCAAGGTCACACAGGTAAGTATGAGAGAGCAGGATTGGAACCCAGGCCTTCTTGTCCAGTACCTGAGCCACTATACCATGCTCGCTTTTGAGAGTCAGGAGACAGACCAGTTCCAAGGCTTCACTTCCACCCCATCCAAACTGGAGAAGGCAAAAGTCACCTCTCACCATACCCAAACCTCCATACCGTCCAAGACTGTGGATGAAAGGAAAGGAGTTGGGATAAACTTTTTCCCCCTACTGGTACCACACTGAAAGGGAAGGATTCAGAAGCTACTATCATTAGGTCTTGCCAATTGCACTTGTCTAAACCAGGCTCTAATCAGCCACTAAGAACCGTTCACTCCCACTTGAGGCCCTATGGACCAGGATCATTGTAATAATAATTTGAATAATTGCAAAGCCAAGGGAACCATCGAAATAGGTGGAGGTGGAGTGGGATTAGTGAGGGTGGTAGAGGGGGCTATCACTTATCTGTCTGGCTTAGAGATTCAAGAAATGAGCAAACACAAGAAAACATCATATAATGGAGAAATAGCAAGAGTTATAAGAACTTCAAGATAAAACTCTAGAAGAGAGTCACTATAATAATTACAAACAAGTCCCCAGAAAAGAGAATAGATTGGTCACAAGTTCCCGGAGAGTGTATGTGTTTATCTTAGTTTAGATCTTATTTATCTCTTAATAGTTTTTTAAATTTATTTTTTTTTTGTGCTCCAAAGTTTCTATTTTAGAGGACTTACTTGGGGGCTATCAATTTGATGTTTTACTAGGATTCTATTAGGTGTATGTTCAGTTCACTGCTTTCTCCTTTTTCTCTTTTGGTGATATGAAAGCTTAGAAATATAATTTTGCTGTAAGGATTGTTTTGGCTGCATTTCAAAATATTTAGTATATTTTGTCTTATTGCTATAATTTTCTTAAATAACATTATTTTCTACATTTCTTACTCATTAATTTTTAAAAATAGCATTATTTGAATGTTAGAAGGGATGTGGGAAAACTGGGATGTTAATGCATTGTTGGTGGAATTGTGAACTGATCCAACCATTCTGGAAAGCAATTTGGAACTGTGTCCAAAGGGCTATAAAATTGTACATACCCTTTGATCCAACAATACCACTGTTAGATCTGCATCTCAAAGAGATTTTTAAAAAAGAGAGAAGAGAATCTATTTGTACAAAAAATATTTTTAGCAGCTCTCTTTGTGGTGGCTAAGAATTAGAAATTGAGAGGGGCAGCTAGGTGTTGCAGTGGGTAGAGCTCTGGCCCTGCAGTTAGGAGGACCTGAGTTCAAATCTAGGTTCAGACACTTGACATTTACTAGCTGTGTGACCCTGGGCAAGTCACTTAATCCCATCACCTAACCAAAAGGAAAAAAAAAAGAAATTGAGGAGATGCTCATCAACTGAAAAATGGCTGAACAATTTGTGATAATTGTAATGGAATATTATTGTGCTATAAGAAATGACAAGCAGGATGATTTAGGAAAAAAAAAACCTGGAAAGACTTACATGGGCTGATACAAATTGAAGTGAGCAGGACCAGGAGAACATTGTATACAGTAATAATATTTGTATGATGATTAATTGTGAATGGCTTAGCTGTTCTCTGCAATACAATGATTCAAGACAATCCCAGAGACTCATGATGAAAAATGCTATCTATCTCTGGACAAAGAATACAAATGAGGCATATTATTTTCACTTTCTTTCTTTTTCTTCCTTCCTCCCTTCCTTTCTCTTTCTTTCTTTCTTTCCATCTTCCTTCCTTCCTGCCTCTGTCTCTTTCTTTCTTTCTCTTCTTCCACCAAATGACTAATATGGAAATGTTTTACATGATTGCACATGTATAATTTATATCAGACTTCTTACCATCTCAGGGAGGCTTTGGATGTAGGAGCTTTGACTTTGTTGTCTTCTTCTGGTTGTATGTTTTGATCTTCTTTGTCACTGAAACAAGATTCTGTGGTCTGACTTTTTTTGCGCCTTTATTTGTTCATGATCCCAACCAATTACTTGAGTTATAAACTCTTTGTTAAGGTAGGGGTCTGCTTCCAGTGTGGAGAATGTACTATCCCAAGCTTCAGGGGTTTTGTGCAGCTGTTTTCAGAGATACTTCTAGGGACCTGTAAATTTTCAGTTCTTCCAAGGTGGTATGATCAAGGGCGAAGCGTTTACTCCTTTCCTGGCTTGCACTCTGGTCTATGAGTGACCACAAGCATTCTTTTCTGCCTTGGAGCTGTGGGGAGAATTTCCTCTTCACCACCACTACAAGCTCCACCACACCAGTACTCCTCCTCGCCCTAGGACTGCCACAAAGAACTGTGACCCACATCCAAGCATGGGCAAAGCAAGAGAATCCTACACTAGCAAAGAGATCCCTGAAATCCCCCTCTGATTAGCCACTTGATTCTCCCTCTGTCTGTGGGCCTAGAGCTCCAGAAGCAGCCGCTGCCCCAGGACTATGCCAGCACCGGGGCTGGTCCAAGCTCCTCTCTCACCATGGTCTGACAGACCTTTCCTACTGACTTCTAGTTGTCTTTGGCATTTGTGGCTTGAGAAGTCAGGAAACTGCCACAGCTCCCCTTGATTCAGTTCCCTGAGGCCTGCTCTAGGTTTGTTGAGGCCTGGTCTTTGCCTGGGGGGTCCATGCTGAACTGTCCCCCTCTCCCAGCCCAGAGCAACCTTCCTGCCAACCTTCCAGGTTGTCTTGGGCTGGAAATTTGTTTCACTCTGTCTTTTTGTGGATTCTGCTGCTCTAGAATTTGTTTAGAGCCATTTTTTACAGGTATTTGGAGGGGTTTGGGGGAGAGCTCAAGAAATTTACTGCTTTTATTCCACCATCTTGGCTCCGTCCCTGTTTGTGACTTTCTTATGCTTTAACACAAAGCTAAATTTTGTAGAAGTGCCTTGAAATGCTGAAAAATATGTATACCTCTTATGATTCTAATTTAATATTTACCAAAAATCTATTAGATCTAGATTTTCTAGTATTTTTTATCAGATCCTTAATTTCTTTTTGTTTTTCTTTCTGTAAAATTTGTGTATGACTGAAAGTGAAAGGCCAAAATTTCTATAATGGTTTATTTTCTAGATTTCTGTGTAATTATATTATATATATGACATATTTTTTCTATATTTAATTTTTATATATCTATATACCTTTTTATATTTAATTCTATGTATTTAAGACTTACTTAAAAAACAAATTCCCACACAAAATAGATTAAAAACTACATAGAAAATATAAACAATGCAACTTTGAAAACTAAATTTGAACAGCTACAAATTCCCAAATGGAGGAAAAATCCCATTGGCTCAAATGAGTTTACAAGAAAAATCTCTAAAATGTGGACAGAATGATTAAACCCTATATTGTATGTATGATTTGTAAAAAATATAGGTAGAAGGCATCTTGAGAAATCCTTTCTATTAGATATATATGGTTATGATATCCAAATCAAGAAGAAATAAAGCAGAGAAAGAAAATTTTAGAGCAATGAAATTGATACAAAGATACTGAACAAAAATATTAGCAAAGAGTCTACAGAAATATATTCAAAAAACTATTTACTAGGATAAATTGGTTGGATTCTAAAAGGAATGCATGCATGTTTTAATGCTAGGAAATCAATAAACATAATAAATCATATTGATAATATGAATAATAATAACAAATACACAACAAAGATAATAATTATCAATATATTGCTGTTAATAATTAAGTATATATTAGTAAATACTGCTATAATATATACTTATTAACACAACAAAAATAATTGATATATAATACATGAAAGATAATAAATACATATGTAATAAAAAGAATAAAAACCATATGATCCTGCCTATATACATTTTCAACAAAATACAAAATCATATTCATTAAAAGCAAAACATGCAGGAACAAATTGCCTTATTTTAATATCATAAGTAATATATATTTTAAATTTTATTAACATCTTTTGTTTTTACTTCATTTTCATTTTGCAATATATTCCCCTTCTCTCTTCTACCCAAAATAGCATCCCTTATAACGAAGAATAAAAAAAAGAGGTTAAAAAAAGTCATTTTATCAAAATTAAACAACACATAAACTGTTCTACATTGTATGAAGTATTACACAACCACATTTCCAACCTCTGAAAAGAAGACAGGAAGTTCATTCTCACTTCTTTTTTTGGGACCATTATAATTTCATAGCATTCAATTTAAATCTCTTGTTTCACTTGACACTATTTTTCATGATTTTGTTTAATTTGTATCAGTCCATATATATTCTAATCCTTTGAATCTTTCATATTCACCTTTTTTTGTTGTTAGAGAAATTTTCAATTACATTCACGTACCAGAATTAACCATTCCCTGACTTATAGGTACTTCCTTAGCTTCCAGGTTTTTTTTGTTTTTTTTTTTTTTACTACTATGAATAGCTCTGCCATAAATATTTTAGTGTGTATGGGGTATTTATTTGTCTTCATTTGGTACATTCCCATCCCTACTCTACCTCTTCACTTCCCCCCTATCTCTGGGCCAAAGGATATAGATACTTTGATCACTGTGTTAGTATAATTCCAAATTGTCTTCCACAATGGTTAGCCTAATTCTCTTTCCTATGAACAATGTATAAATACACCTGTCTTTCCACAACTCCTTGAACACTACCTATTCCAATCTTTTGTCATGTTTGCTAATAGTCTTAGTATGAGGTCAAACATTAGAGTTGTTTTGATTTGAATTTCTCTTACTTTCAGTGATTTGAGCAATCTTTCCTATTGTTGTTAATGAAACCTTATATATTGAAAACCAAGAATTAGCGTGATTTATAAAGAAACATATGGGCACACATCGTTCATGCTCTGTGCATTTAATGATTAGGATGACTTTTGTTACCACTATTTGATATTATTCTAGAGATGTCAGTTATGACAGTAAAACCATAGTAAGAAATTGAAGGAATGTGTGTAGGCCAAGAGGAGAGAAAATGATCTCTATCCAAAGATGGTAAGATGGCTTTCTTATAAAAATCCAGGAACTAACAAAATGTGTTTCAAATAAGTGGATGACTTAAGTAAAGTAACAAGATATAAACAATCCTGTGACAATCATCCCCTCTACAGATCACAACATGTCTAACAAAGCATCACTCAACCTCCACCCGAAGGCCTCAACTGAGGGGAAACCAACTGCCATCCAAGGGATCCCATTCTACTTTTGGATAGCCTTAATTGTTAGGTCATATTTCCTTATGTCCAACTATAACTACCTCTGCAACTATATCTCTTGTTCCTAATTCTGCCCTCTGGGGCCAAGCAGGATAAATCTAAGCTTTCTCTCACATAATAACCCATCATATACTTAAAGATAGAGATGATCATGTTCCCTCCTCTCCTCCCTTCTCCCCTCTCCTTCCTCTTCCTTCCTATTCCTTCCACATCTTGTCTTCTCTAGGATAAACACCTTTGTTTAGTTCCTTCAACACATTTGTGTATAGCTAAGTTTCTCATTTCTTATTCCCTCCCCATCTGGATCTCCCTCCTCTGAATAATCATTTTTGTACCAAACCGTCAATGATTATCACTTCTCCATGCTCCAGAGTGCTCTGCTACCATGTCATGGCCCCATGAAGTTGTTTGGCATCTTCCCTTTTGCATTTTTCAAGGGAAGTAACTGAGCTAATATGTAGTTCTCCAATGAATGAGCTAGAATGAGTCCAAGAAATCAAAATGACCTTTTATTTACACTATTTATAGTTCATATACAAATATTTTCATGTTAGAATGTTAGCTCTTTGAGGGAAGCAAAAGTGTTTTTGCCTTTGTATTCTCTGGAGCTTAGCACAGTACCTGAAATATGGTAAGCACTCGATAAATCCTTGTTGACCAACTGATTGACAAACCAGAAGCCCCATGTTCTCATCCCACCATTGTCTCTGGCCAGGTTAGCACAACTATCAACACCAAGAAAACTGAGGGGAACCCTATTTGCCCCTGAAGTTCTAGTGTCTGAGCCTGCTAATCAATGGTGCCAGCTGGAAGCTCATGAGCTCTCAGAGTTGCAGTTGTGGGTATTGAGGGTAAAGTAAAGGAAATTTGCCTTTAGTAAAGGCAACATGAGAGCCATGCAGCCTGGGAGGCTGAAAAAGCATAGGCCTTTGTGAACCTGAGGCCACATGGGAGGCATCTACAGGACATGTCAAGCATGGTCAAGTTGGGCCAACAGAGTTCTCTGGAGCCCAGAGGGGTCATGGGATCATAGATTTAAAGCTGGAAGAGACCACAGAGGCCAAATAGTTTAACTTCTTCATTTCACAGATAAGGAAATAGACTCAGGGAAGTTGAAAGACTTGTCTAAATTCTCTTAAGTTGGAACTCTTCAGGACTCCGTACTTAGCCTCATCTCTCCCACCCTCCTTTTGGCTGGTCTTTGCACTGAAAGGATTCTGGTTAGGTTTCCTCACTCTCTATCTTTTGACAGAAGCACCTGCTTCTGGTGGACAATCTCCTTGGCCTAGGTGGGCTCGGACCCAAGTCCCCAGACACCCTCCCCACAACTGCTGTTCCTTTAAAAGAGGATTGTATTAGGGCTCGAGTCTCAGGGATTCTGAAAAAAGTACCAGAAAATAGAGGAGAAAGTCCGTACGCTGAATTTACCCAGATATTTCAGCTCTAGCTTTTACTTTGTGCTATTAGGATACAGGTACTGAGGCTCACCCTTGATGACCCATTTGTTTCTAGATAAGTATTCCTACTCGACCTTGGGGTAGGTAGGTAGTATAGTAAATAGAGCACTGGATTTAGAATCAGGAATAACTGAGTTAAAATTCTGATTCAGCATATTTGCTAGTTGTGTGATCCTTATCAAGTTACTTAAACTTAGCCTCAGTTGCCTAAGCTGCAAGATGGGATAATAATAGCACCTACCTCATAGGTTTGCTATGAGGATCAAATGAGATAATATATGTAAAGTACTTAGCAAACCTCTAAGTGCTATATAAGTGTTAACTACTACTGCTACTACTACTACTACAACTACTGCTACTGCTACTACTACGGTTATTTTCCTCTCTCTTATCCCCATATGGCTTCTGGGAGCATGAATCCAACCTAGGCATGCCAGTCTAGTCAGAACACTATAGTAAGAGTAAGAGAGCATACAGTAGAGAAGCTAAAGGCATAATTCTTCTGTAATTAGATATTTTTACATCTGGGGCAACTACCACAAATTGCTTGTGGCAAGTGGCCTAGAACACACCCTCAGTTTGAAGAAGGAGGTCTTAAACATCATCAGTGGGGAAGCGACAGAGTCCCTGAGACACTAGTGGAAGGTGAGTTCTGGGGAGGCCACTGCTGAGTCAGGGATGGGAAAAGTATTAGGATTTGCAGAGAAGGAACTTATTTCAACATCACTTCAAAGATTCCTATTTTGATTGTTATTACTAACTAGGTACCATTTTCTATTGTTTTTGTTGTAAATTCAGCCAGAGTCCTCCAAATCTGGCCCTCTCTAAATGTACTCTCTTGGGAACAAAGCCATAATTGCCCCACCCTAGCTAGAGTTCTGGTTGAAGGGACCTTAGAGAACATCCAATTATGCTTTTCATTTTGCAAATGTGGAAACTGAGGTCCGGAGAGATTAAAAAAAAAAAACCTTGCTGAAGGTGATATAGAGAAGCCAGGAATCAGGCTCTAATTTTCTGATTTCAAGTTCTATTAAGTCTAGTACTGGCTAAGCCCCTTCCTAGTTGTGTAAGTTTCGGTAAGTCACATTGGCCTCCGTGACTCTTAGTTTATCCATCTGAAAAATGGGAACCAGTGCCAATTTCACAGGGATAACATAAGGAGCAAGTGTTGTCATGGGTGTGAAAGCTCAGGGTGAACAGGGAGGTGCTGAATGTAAGTGAGGGATGTTTATTATTCCCATTACTGATTGCAGGAGATCAGGGCTCCCTCAGCCTGGCTCTGGGCTCTCTTTGGTAGCAGCTGTGGCAGGATGGAGCTCCTGACAAATTTATTGGTCACACAACAGGCTCACAGCAGAGCAAGGGCTCATAAAAACCAAACAGTTTATTTTAAAAGTTCACACATACTTCGACAAAGGTAGGGGAAGAAAGAAAAGAAGAAAGTACCTCATGATCTCTTTGGGGTCAAGATATTAGACCCAAAGAAGCGTTTCTTGTTCTTTCCTGTCTCTCCCTTCTCCTAAATAGGAGGCCAGATGGCCCAGTGGAAGGAGCACTGGGTTTACAGTCAATGAACTGAACACCCAGGGCCTGTTCTATCACGTGTAAAATGAGTTGGGATCAGATGATCTCTGAAGTCCTTTCTGGCATTGTCCCCACCAGTTTCCAGCCAGCTATTCTCTCTCTCTCTCTCTCTCTCTCTCTCTCTCTCTCTCCCCATCCTCGTCTCTCTGTCTCTCTCTCTCTCTCTCCCTTCCCCCTCCCAAGCAGGGAATGTCTCATCAACCTGCTCCCGAAAATGCTCCTTGGAAGCTATTTGCAGGTCTCACCCTACTCCTCCCAGCCTACCCTTCTCAGAGGCAGGCAGACCACAGCCTGTCGAGGGAGGGGCAACCGGTGCCTGCAGCTAGCTTTGTCTCCAACACCTCCCTTTCGAGAGAGAGCTTCAGCCAGCACCCCCTCCCTGAGGCCAGGGCTGAACAATCCAGTTCACAGACACAGGTCTGTCCTGGGGCCTCCGGCCCTTTCTCTCCCTTCCCCGCCCCTCTGCCATTCCCCTTATACACCAAGCCAGCATCCCCCAGGCTCTGCTGTTACCACCTGCAGCCCTCCTCCACCCACTCTCCTCAGAGTGGTGTGAGCAAAGTCTCTGTGAAGAGCAGGGTCTCTGCCAAAGTCTACTGCTCCAGTGGAGAAAGAAAAAGCTTAAGGGGCAGGTATGGAGGTCTTCGTGACCCATCCCCTCCCCAGTCAGATGCTGAGAAGGCACCTTCCTTGGCATCCTGCCAGCCCCCACTAGCCTGATGTAACCCTTCCACCCTCCTCCTTCTCCTGAGGGGACAGAGACTGGGTCATGTTGGGACCCAGGTTGCTGCTGCTTCTCCCTTCTATCCTAAGTCAGACTTGCTCATTTGACTAGTTAGAACAAGTTGGAGAAATCCCACAGGTGTCAACCATCGAGTTCTTCTGCTCTGCCCGTCATCACACCCTGTGAGGCCGACACAGCTCAGCTCAGATTTGGGTTGATTACAGTAGCCAATGATGAGGCAGACACTGACTCTTCATTTTTTTTTCCCTATTAAGGCTCTAATACTCTTCCCAGGAGAACCATCATATTCTCCTATACTAAACAGAGTATATATGTGACATAAAATGAATGAAAAGGTGCTAGAGACATAGATATCTTGTGCAACTATCAACACCACATTCTCTGACTCCATTTCATCTTAACCCCTCATCAGTTAATCAACCAATACCTACAAACATGCCAGGCACTGTGCTAGACGATACAAAGACAACAGTGAACGTCCTCACTCTCATTCTCTCAGGAGAGACAAGAGGGACATATTTATATATGTGTGTGTATATGCAGAACACATACATACACATAAATTAATATAAATACAAGGTAGCTAAAGGTAGAGAGGCTAGAGATGTCTTGTGTGAGGAATACAGAGAAGGCCTATTTGGCTGGATTGTAGATGGTAAAAGGCTTTAAAAACTCAATGTCGGGCACATAGAAAATCTTCCTCCATATCTGCCCCTGAAAAGCTGGATAAGTATGGAATGGTGTGACATACATACAGCCATGGGTATAGGGTGAAAGAAATACAATGAACCTCAGTCTCTCAAACCTTATGCAAATCATGTACTTGTACCTTAGTTTACTCATCTGTAAAATGAGGAGGTCGTGTTAGATGATCCCCAAAGTCCTGTCCCACTTTTACCTTCGGATGCTGAGTTGTTGATCTCTCCAGAGTTCCCTGGGAAAAGCGTGGTCTATTATACCTTTGTCCCTGTGATTGTTTGGGTCACAATGAAGAGTCTCATATAGGCTGTGTGGCTGATGAGAGATGAGAAAGGATTCAGGTCCTGAGCACTAGTGGAAGCAGTAGTCAGGGTGGAAGATCCTGACAATGTCAGATTTAATGACAGTGTTCTTTTCTGCATTCAATCGATAAACATTTGCACACCTGCCTCTGTTAGGTAATGTTGACAGAGCCATAATTAGCATAGGGAAATCAGGGACTTGCCCCCAGGCTGCCAACTCTGGAGGAGCTTTCTGTGCTCACTACCCTCACAGCTCCTGCTTCCTTACTTGGACATGGGTCCACATTCTCAGGGTCCTATAGCTATGACTCACCTCTTCTGGTACTTTATTTTACCTGTGCCCAACTGCTGCATCCTGCAACATCCTCCCCTTCCTCCATTGAAGGGGTGTAAGTGTCACACAGGCATAAGTTTACTATCTTTTCTATACCCAACCTAGGAGGACTGCCCTAAGGTCTGGTGCTATGCTATTCGTTAAAATCCTCTTACTCATAGAGAAGACGCTTGCTCAGGGTCTCTGTCTTTCCTGGGCTGGTGCCCCAGGGTCTGTCCCACCTATGGTGCTTGTGTCCTAACCCCTGGCTCTACACTCAATAAATGATTTTGTTCCAGTTGCCAGAATTCCCAGGTATGTTCTGCTAGACCTGGTCTCTGTCCTCAGTGACCTCATCGTCTGGTGGGGATAAGAAATATCAGTTCCCATGACTATCTTCCTGACCACCGACTTCTTTCCTTCCTTCCTTCTCCCAACACATCTTCCCTCTTAGAGCAGGGGTTCTTGAAAGGTAGGGACCTAGAATCTTCCAGTACCAGTGAGTCTCATGTTATCTCTTCTAGGTAGGCAGAGAAGGACAGGGCAGGGTAGGGCAGGTCTCTGATATACCCAGCCCTGTCAGACACCTGATTGGTTCTCGGAACACACTAAAATGCAAGGGTAATGTGGTAGGTAACTAGACAACCTTTAGTACTTGGTGCCATGAAAGGATGCTTACTTAGACATTCCAGGGCATATTAAGTGTCCTTAGGTGTCCCTGTGACCACTCACTATGCATCCAGGTCCTTCATTTCTTACAGAACACCTTAATTTAACTTTGCAATGCATTCTCTTCCAGCCTTCTCATCAATTCCCAAACAATTCTTGGGAAGAATGGAAGGAGTTATTATTGGTCATGCTTTTGTTATATTGGAAAATTGGAAAAAAAATGTTTCTGGGGAGTTTAATGTGATTTTCCCAAATGAACTCAGTATCAGGGTGTGGCCTAGAATCCAGGGATCTTGAATCTGAATTATATGTTTCACAAAGAGTGTTCCCAGGGTCTAGCTGCTTCCCGACAGCCACGTAGGGACCCTCCCCAGCTGTTCACTTGAAGTGGAGAGAGACAGGCCTCAGCCTGTGGGAGAGACAAAAGGGAGGGGCTGCAGAGAAGAGCTGAGGCACCACCCGGCCCCACTCTGATGCCTGCCATTCATTTCCCAATATTGAAATAATCTTACAGTGGCCCCATCAGCAGGCTCAGAGCCAATCTTCCCCATTCTTGCAGATGATCCCATTGAATCTGAATGACGTAGATCACATTGGCCGCTTATCACCTCCTTTAGTGAACTGCATGAGTGGTACAGAAATAAATCAGAGGAAAAGCTTGAGGCAGGAAATACTGGGCTTACTTCTGACTTAAGTCTGACCTAGGCTAGCAAGAAGTGAATTCAGGCAAGAAACTCGACCAGAGTTTTTCTTAATTGCCTAGAAATCATCCCATCCCCCCCTCTGCCCCCCCCCCAACTAAAACAAGCAGCTTGTTTTCCTGAGGTATCCAGATCCTTTAATTAGCCTCTGCAGACCAGACCATATCAGGCCATGGGGCCTGTAGTGGTCAAGACCCTCAATCAGACCTCTTCTTCCAGAGGCTTCCTCTGCACATAAGACTGAGGTAGTCTGTAATGGCTGCAAGGATAGACTGGTTCCCTCCTGAACCCCTGCCAAGTCTCCCAGCAGCCACAGAGAATGTTCCAGACAGGTCCCCACATGTCCCCTAGCCTAGCTGGGCCTGAACTACAGGATTGGGAGCCCTGGGCTGTCCCAGACACTAGCAAAGCTCAAGTATTCTAATGTTTTTCAGCAACTCTTGGGGTCACTTGGTTGGGAACACACTTCACATCTGGAGATTTCATTTGCAGGACTGGAAAACAATCCTGATGTTCCAAATGGATTTGCACTGAGCCTGGGGTGAGAGGAGGAGGGAAAAGGATAAAGGGGGGAGAAAAGAACAGGATTCTTTAGGTAAAATTTGCTGAAAGGTCAAGGCCAAATCCCATGTCTGTCTACACAGCAGGGTCTGGATTTTTTCCAATCTGCTAAACATCGATTTAAGAGGCCCAATGCTGCAGTAATTCAGATGCATCTCTTACATGGAATCAAAATGGTGCAGCAACCCCACTTTCTCAAGCAACTATTGGCCATAATTAACCCTTCAGGATTGTTTCAGACATTAAACAGAAAATAAAAGTCTTGCTTTTCTAATAGAATATCTGAGTGGTTGGATTAAAGAGAGGAAAACAACAAAAAATATCAATTGGATAAGCATTATAGAATAGAATGAAAGAGGCCTTGGATATCATTTTGTTCAGTTTCCTTATATGAAATATGGTGAAACTGAGGCATAGAGAGGAGGAGGAACTTGCTAGAGGTAGGTTGCTAGGTTGCTGTGACTTAGTAGCAGAGCTGGGACTAATGTATTTTTGTTTTTTGTTTTGTTTTTGTTTTTTTTTTTTTGTCAGTCAACAAGGATTTTTGTTCAAACTAGAACCCAGGTCTCCTAATTCCTAGTGTTTAGCATAGTTCCTGACACACAATAGGCACTTAATAAAAGTTATTTGAATTGAATTTTATCTGTTAATTCCATCAGGTTAAGTGACCTGTCTGTGGTTACATAATTTTTCATTGCTGTTGTTGTTGTTTACTTGTTTTCAATCATGTCCGACTCTTCATGACCCCATTTGGGGTTTTCTTGGCAAAGATACTGGAGTGGTTTGCCATTTCCTTCTCCAGCTCCTTTTACAGATGAGGAAACTGAGGCAAACAGAGTTAAGGGACTTGCCCAGGGTCTCACAGCTAGTAAGTACCTGAGGCCAGATTTGAACTCAGGAAGTGGAGTCTTCCTGACTCCAGGCCCAGCGCTGTATCTACTTTGACACCTAGCTCCCCCTGACCAATTCCTAACACTATCTATAGACTAGGTCCCTATCCCTGGTCCCAGGCTGACTCCTAACCTTTGGTCAGGTGTTTTAAAATGCACATATAACAATCCAAGGAAGACCGATCTTGATTAAAATAGAAAGATGTCAAAGGAGACTGAGAGGGAATCAGTAGTGTCATCTTCTTCTTCTTCTTCTTCTTTTTTTTTGGTTTGTTTGTTTTTTAGTGAGGCAATTGGGGTAAAATGACTTTCCCAGAGTCACACAGCTAGTGAGTATCACGTGTCTGAGGTTGGATTTGAACTTAGGTCCTCCTGATTCCAGGGCTGGTGCTCTATCCGCTGCGCCACCTAGCTGCCCCAGTAGTATCATCTTCTTACACGGAGAATAAAGCTTTACATCACCATCAGTGTTATTATTTTTCATAGGAATTTCCACCTCTGCTAAAGTCCTTCTCTGATGCCTCCTGGTGATATGAAGGTGACTTTGGCCTCTCAAAAGCAGAAGCCCAGATGGGTCCTGCCAAGTTGAAAAGAAGGTTTTGAGTATGAGCCTGGCAATCCACCAATAGTTCCTTTAACAGTCACCCAGTGAAACCCAACTGGTGATCTTTAGCACAGAGAAGTAGCATGATGATGGAGAGTTAGCTCCTAGTTAGCATGACCTGGGTTCAAGCCTGCCCTCACTGGCTGGGTCGCCTTGGACAAGTCATTTAACTTCTCAGTATCCCAGGCAACTCTCGTTAAACATGAGTTTGCAGGACTAGTGCTGTTCTGCATGGGCAGAGGAAGTTCCCTAAAAGTGAAGCTCTGGATCACCACTCTTCTTCCCCTCCCCCCCCCCAAAAAAAAGTTTGGAGAAGCTCATCACTAAATCCCATGCTTCCTCTGTTTAGACATTCCTTACCTCTCTCTGACTATTGAACCAATGTTGAGGCCTATCCTTTGTCAACCTCTTGTAGTTCAAGGGCCTTGGCTTCTGAAAGATCCAATACTTCTTTTCTCATCTGACTTTCCATGTATTTAAGACACATCATTGCTCCCCAAGAGGTACATCTCCTTTTTGACCACCAAGCTAAATGATGACTGAATAATGTATGATTGCTGAAAGACCCAATTTGGGAGGCTTTATCCATGCAAAAATCCCATTGGTTTCAGTGGCAATTAGCTTCAATGGGAGCTTGGCCTGATTAATAATAATACCACCTCCTATTTATAGATCATCTTTCTCCAAGGAGATGAAAGTGCTTTGTAGACATTACCTAATCTGTCCTGACAGCATTCCCATAAGGAGGGTCTAGGACTGGCTGATCATTTCTCCTTAATGGAGAATTCACCATCATTAGAGATCTTCAGATCAAGCTAGATGACCACTCACCAGGGATAATGTAGAAGAAATTCCTCTTCTAGTCCTCTGAGGTCCCTTTTAGCCCTATGGTTGTGTATGTTGAGCCAGCCATAAAGAAGGCTGGCTCAGAGAGTGGGCAGTAATTTTCCCTGGCCATGAGTAGCAGGTACATCTGAGTCATCGTTGTCATACCCTCAACAGGTCCTGGCAATAGAGCAATACTGCTCCTCTTTTCTTCCTATCAGTCTTCTTAGTCCATTCCTCTTCCTCTGACTTGGTGTCAGGAAGCCATGAGTTCAAATTCTGCCTCAGACCCAGACTAGCTAGATGACCCTTGGCAAATCACTTAAGCTCTGTTAGCTTCAATTTCCCAATCAGTAAAATGGTTATAATAAGAACACCTACCTCACAGAGCTGTTGTGAGGATCAAATGAGATAATATGGGTAAAGCACTTTGTAAATGTTAGCTGCTATGATGATTATGGTGATGGGGTGGTGGTGGATGATGATGATGATGATGATGATGATGACTACTCCCACTGCTGAATCAACTTTGCTTTATGTGTATTATTCCCTTAGTGGAGTGGCGGTGGTAGGCATAGAGCTGGATTAGCCATTGTTATCACCCCTTGGAAAGAGTTGAGTTCCTCTTCTGACTTTAATGCTGCTTCTGCTTGCTCCTTCTCCTCTTCCTCCTTCTCCTCTTCTTTCTCCTCCTATTCTTCTTCCTCCTCCTCCTTGGCCCCATTGGTGCTAGTGGGGTAAGGAGGACAAGTCCATTTTTGAACCAAAATTTCAGTTATCAGCATTATCCTCCCCTCTACTTGGCATTAAAAGCCTTTCACAACCTGGCCCAAACCCAACGTTCCAGCCTTATTACATATCATTCCCCTCCCTCAACCCTATGGTTCAGTCCTTCTACAGCCCAGCCAAATTGGTCTTCCTTACCTCTGCTTCTTAAAAGTCCTTTGTTTTCTTTAAGACTCTGCCCAAATGTTACCTTCTTACTGGATCCTTGCAGCTGCTAGTAATGCCCCCCATCTCCAATTAACTTATATCTCTTTTGTACATACCTTTATATAGACAGATTATGTCATTGAATAGAATATAAGCTGCCTCAGGAAAGGAACTTCTCCTTTTTTCTCTTTGTATCCCCAGAGAGAACACAGTGCCTAGTACTAGTAAGAGCTTAATACATGTACACACATTCATTCAACACTGTACTGTGTACAATGTACTATATTACATGTGTACAATGTACTATATTACAAGTCATGAAGAGATATAAAGTTTGGCTAAGACACGGTCCCTGCCTGTGTCATTACCTATCTACCTATCTATCTCTCTATCTCTCTATCTACCTATCTATCTATCTATCTATCTATCTATATATCTATCATCTGTATTTTATTTATTCTAGTGGAGAGAAGAATAAAGGTAGCTTGATTCTCATTTTCAACTAACAGAATTTAAAGGTGTTTAGAGTAGTAGAAGTACCTTAGAAGTCACCCAGGCCACAACAGATTTTACAAGAGGGGAAGTAAGCAATTTCCCTCTGTCTGCAGAGAACCAAATAGAAATAAGTGGGCTTAAATGTTATCAAGAATGACTATAGCTGGGCATATGGTGGAACTTCCTGAGCAGTGAAGGACAGAATTGGGAAGGATGATCAAGGAAAGGGAACCTGTCTTGTCTCCATTTGCGGAGACCTGCCAGATGACAATAGGTGGCCAGGCCCAGTGACGCATCTAAACCTCTACTGGCAGTGGTGGTAAAGGAGGAGAAGGGGAAGGAACAGGAAGTATAAAATCTTCTTTCTAAAATATTGAAAAGAGGGTTTGATTTGCTTATTTATTTTCAATGGAATTTTTCAATGCCATCAAAGTGGTAATGATTATAATGACTCATATTTCTATCATACATCATGGCTTAGAAAGCACTTAGGATCATGGGATCATAGAACTGAAACTGGAAGGGACCTCACAAGTCATCCTTTAGTCCAATCCACCCATTTTACAGATGAGTAAACTTAGGCCCAGAAAGGTTAAACAACTTGTCCAGGATTACAAGGTTTGTGTCTTACTTGTGATTTGAATCTAGTTCTTCCTGACTCCAAGCTCCATACTGTATTCATGTTGCCTTTGGCCCCTCACATCCCACATAATGGGAGAAGTTGAGGATATTGTGCATTTCTTACTTTTTAGCCACCTCTCCCTCTTTCTGTTAACACTTTTAAAAAATGTGGTATAGTTGAAAGAAAACTTGTCCTGGAATCAAAGGATCTGAGTTCAGATTTTCCCTGTGAAGCTATGTGACCTTAGGCAAATTATTTAATGTCTCTGGGCCTCAGTTTCTTGCTCTGTAAAGTGGACATGGTTGGATTAGATAACGTCTCAGACTCTGTTGGGCTCCCAAGCTGTGATTCAATAATCCTGAAACCTCCTGTCCAAACCACTGCCCATAAGATGGAAGATGGCTAAAGCCTCTGTCCGTACCAGGAAATTAGTCTGGTCCCTGTACCAGTTCAACAGCTAGGTCTTTCTCAATCCTTACCCAGGCCTGATCTCGTCTGGGCTAAGGGAACTTCTTTGCTGCCTGGAGCTACTTGACCTGAATCCAGAAGGTTTGAGTCATACCCTTTCCTTTCCAAGAAATTAAGTTTTACAAAATTTACTGGACACTTCTTCAGTTGGAGCCGAGAGTGTGAGAGAAGTCTGGAGGTCTGAGATGTTCTTCCCTTTGATGAAGCTTATTGGCTGATTCTGAGATTCAAAAATCTGCTCTTGAGTTTCATAGATTCCCTCCCCAACTGTGTGTTCCAGCTTAAAGATAACCAGAGCGAGAGCCAAACCATGCCTGCCTATGGCTGAATTACAGTTCCATTTACATAATGTTTTAAGATTTGCAAAATACCTCTTGAATGAAGCACAGTAACTGGGAATCAGGGTTGAGGGAGACACCAGTGGTCCCAGCACCTGTGAGAACTGGGCAAGCACCTTCTTTAGCCAAAGAAACAACATCTAGAAACAATTGCAGTAATTAAGCATAATTTTCACCACTTTCACCTAATACATATAATGAGGATCTCAACATGTGTCCTTCTGGAGCTGTGAGTAATGGAGGATTCACACTGCGGGAGGCTAATGATGGGAATCCTAGCATTTGCTCTGGGGTTGGTCTTTCAGGTCTTATACAAATGCAGGATCACTTTTATTTTCTTCTGCTGCTAAAAGGAGGCAATGTGCAGGTGGCCAAGCTTCCTCTGGTTGGGAGCAGTTTTCTAACTATTGTTCCACAGGAAACTTGAAGGAACTTAGATTAGAAAATCCTAGTAAGATCTCTGAGTTTCTGTCTACATAACTGTCAGGGGGACCCAGGTTTCTCAACACCCTCCTGGGGTTTCAATAGAGGCAAATAAGGCAACAGAATGCAGAGAAGCTCATGAATCTCAAGTATCAGGAGGCTCTTTTCTGTCTCATCTCACCACCCTTCCCCCCTAAATTCCCCCCACAAAAGAAAAAAAAACATTGGGGCAAGAGATTTGAAAATGCCACAGAAGTTGTTTTTATGCACAGAAAATAATAAAAAAAAGCCAGAAATAATCATAGACCAAAAGGACAGCTTTAAAAGTTATATTTTGAATTTATTATCTATTTTAAAAGAAAAGGAAGCTGTACATAACAGAGATTTGCTATTTCATACAGAATCCTTTTCTTTTATAATGTCTACATGGAAATAACCATTTTATTCGATGTTATGTTCAGATTTTTTAAAAGAAAGTAAGAAAAGAGAAAAAAATCATAAATCTATGAAAAATCATAGATCTAGAGAGAACAAAGTCTTAGAGGACATCTAGTCCAATTGCTTCCTTTTATACATAGAGTGACTGAGACCCATGGAGACTAAATGACTTAGCCAGGTTTGTAAAGGAAGTACATGACAGAGATAGAATTTGAACCTGTGTTCTCTAATTTCAAATTGAGTGATTTTTCTCCAGACCTGAGCAATGAGTATAAGGCAAAAGCAGAACAACTCAGGCTCCTTGCAAAGTTCTTCTGTTGTTTCCAACATTCTAATTGCCCAGAGGGTGCCAAGCTCCTGTTTCCCGACTCCATGATCTGATCATCTCTAGATTCTGTCTTCTTTGCCCAATAGCGTGGTGGGAGGTGCTCTGGAGTTGAAGTCAAGATACTTGAGTCTGAATTCCAGCTCTGACACTTGCTAGTCGTCTGACCCTGGGCAAGTCAGTTCCTGTCTTGGAGACACATCTATAAAATGAGACTCTTGATATTTGTACTGCATTACTCTGTGAAGAAAGCACTTCATGAACCACTGAAAACTACATAAATATGAGTAATCATTATGGTTATAGAAAAAAAAGTTCTCATCTTCTTTAATGGTATTCAGATAGAAATGGACAAGTCACTGCCCTGCTATTATCCTTTTTATCTTTAATGTTCTATTAGAGGGGTGGAGTCAAGATGGCAGAGTAAAAAGGTCACAACTTCCAAACCTCTCCTAAAACCTCTCCTAAAAAATGACAATAGAAAACATCAAACAGAATTTTGAGCATGAAAGTCAAGAAAAAGTCATAGTAAGTCATTTCCCCCAGCCTAGGGGTGCTTAGGAAGGTTGAAAGAGAGGTCTGTGGACACTAGGGTGGGGCTGTGGCACTGCAGAAGAAGCATTGGGTGGCAGGCAGCAGTAACAGGAAGCAGTGGTGATGGCTGCAGCAACACTGGTGCCAAGGGGGTGGTAAGGGGACTGAATATTTGGTCAGAAAAAAGATCTCAAGGTACCCATGTTTCAGCACGAGCACAGGATTGAGTGCCATTTGGCATCTCTCTGACCTATTACCTAGTTCCGGGTCACAGTCTCAAGGCAGAGAGAAGCAGTTACAATTATTAGGGAGTAGGTGCTTTGCCTGTGCAAGGACCAAAGTACAGACTAGAAAGGCAATGATCAGACCTTTCCCCAGATCACATCACTGTGGAGATGCCAAAAACCTATAGGCCCTCAGATACAGCTGCAAAAACAGAAGGATAATAGACAGAAGCTCAGTTCAGTTGTCTCCTCCAGAGATAAGCAGAACCCAAATTCTAACAAAGTCTAAGGTCAAGAAATAAGCTAGAAAAAATGAGTAAACCACCACCACAACAAAAAATAGCCTGACCTTAAAAATCTACTATGTTGACAGGGAAGCTCAAGACGCAAATTCAGAAGAAGATGAATACTTGAAAACATCTACAAGCAAAGGCTCAAAAAATGCAGATAGAATATAAGCCCAACAAGAATTTCTAGAAGAGCTAAAGAAAGAGATAAAAAAGAGCAAAAAAAAAATTATTTTAAAAAACAAATCAGAGTGGCACAGGAAAAATTGGGAAAAGAAATGAGAGCTATACAAGAAAATTATCAAAAGAGAATTAACAGCTTAGTTTTAAAAAGGCCAAAAAAGTTCTATGATACACAAATGGCTAAAATAACTGCATTTAAGGTCAAATATGGATATTACTTTTATTATTTATATTGTTCCAATTTTTGTGATGTCATTTAGATAGACATGGTCCTGGGATAAGTCACTAACCTATTATTATTATTTTATGTTTAATGTTCTACTGACTGTTGATGGGGTGCACTGAATAAAAGTAAAAAAAAATGTAAGTTCCTTTTCTATTGGTTCACTGAAAGTTTCCTTAGTACAACTTCAGTAGTAGGGACAATACTATGTGCATCATCTTGTTCGCACATGATTTTAATTTCCTCTTGTATCTTTGTATATTAAAAGCATTTCCTTCTTAGTAACTTGGAGATTAGAAGGATTTAGTATGGGAACCTCTATTAAAACCCCTAAAATTTTATGGATCAGTGTTAGATTGAGGCAGTTATGGGCCAGTTGTCTGCAATGATGCTTGAGTTCTAATGGATAGCATCGGTTGACTTCTAGTCTAGGGTATTTGAGGCTGCTTTGGTGGTCTCTAGATTTGTTCTCCAATAGTCTATAAAAGATACTGAAATTTTGATGTATGATTCTAGTTGCCAGATCATTTCTTGCTAGGTATTTAGTAGGTGCTAAATTTTCATGGCTTATAGTGACGTGTTGTTCATTTTCTACCAGCTCCCCGTTGATCACTAATTCCTGGTTCCTAAAGACAGCCTTTCTGTAGTTCCTGGTGGCAATGGCCAGGTCCTAAAATTGCCATCAGAAACTTTTCCGTTTGCACAAATAAATCAACATGATTCAGCCATTTATTTGGCACCTCTTTATTGATAGATTGTTAGCTGAATCCTTTCAGATGTTGCTTTTTGATGCCATTCTCAGATCTCATCCATTTCAAAGACTCCATCCAGAGGCAACCCACTTTTGATTGCATCAAATACATGCAATGCAGCATACTTGTTTTTAGCTTTTCCTATTGATTAGTTTCTAACTGTGTGACCCAGGGCAAGTCATTTAACCCTGTTTGCCTCAGTTCCTTATCTGTAAAAATGAGTTGGAGAAGGAAAAGTCAAATCACTCCAGTATCTTTGCTAAGAGAACCCCAAATGAGGTCATGAAGAGTTGGATACTATTGAAATGACTGAAGACAACAACAAAAATAGCTCAATTAAATGATACCTGCTTGTTCCAGAATTATTTCTATAGGTTTTAGACTATTATTACTATTAGTACTATTACTATACCAAATATGTTACCTCCCCTCAATTAAACTATAAACTCCTTGAGGGCAGGGACTGCAGTCTTTTCCATCTTCATGTTTTTAGAACCAAAGACAGTGATCTGCATCATTAGATTTTTAATTAATGTTTATTAAATAAATAAGTCAATGAATGAATGACTAACTTGGATCCTTGACAGTAGTATGATTCATCAGCATCTCTAGTCCTGCCTCCTGTGGCCCTTCCCTATAAACAACTTGTTGGTACCATTCTTATCCTGCCTTTGCCAGTCCAGACTGGCAGGCTCAGCTTCCATTAAGCATTTGGCAAGGTATTGCTGGCCCTGTTACTCAATGCACCAATACCTAAGCTCCACCTCTACCTGATTTTTCATTGATCTCAAGCATTTGCCCTGTTAATTAAGATCAGTCACTGCAGCCAGTGTAACTTGCAGAATTATTCTATTGCACTTGCTTCAAGGCAACTAGGGGGCACAGGGGATAGAGTATGGGACTTGGAGTCAGGAAGACCTGAGTTTGAATATTGCCTGAGACACTTACTACCGGTGTAGTACTAGACAAGTCACTTAACTTCTCTGTACCTCAGTTTCTTTCTCTGTAAAATAGGGATAATAATAGCACAGAGTTGTCCTAAGGATTAAATGAATTAATCTATGTAAAGTACTTTGCAAACCTTAAATCACTATGTAAATTCTAGTTATTATTATTCTCATTATTATTAAAGTTAGGACATCAAAAACTGGTTTATTCAGTCCTGCCATCCAGCCAGTTGTATGCTGTATAGACAAAACAACCATTGGAATGACTTGACTTTTTTGCTTTTCCGTGACTTGCTGGGTCATCTGTTCTCTTTCCCCAGAATAAATGACTATATAACTTGTAGAAAAAGCAAAAATTTCAGTCCCTTAACTGGCTCTTCTGTGTTGTAGCTGTACATTAACGGTAAAATGGGAGATGGTGGTGAGTGTGATGATTATCTGGATCATTCAAGTCCCTGAAACATTAGATAGAATTGATGAAGCTAAGGGAGAAAAAAGCAAAATAATTCTAATTTTAATTTTCTAGAAGAGATAATAAGAAGATTCCCTACATTCTTCATCCTGCTTGGAGTATAGTGTTATATATCTTATGCTAACCTGCCCACTTCTACCTTCACCAAGACAAGCTAGGGTTTCCGTAGCTCTTCTATTTGTGACTTTTTAAATAAAAACTTGCTCTTCTTCCTAGAAAGTGAATGAACGAGCCTAGCTTTCTAACAGAGAGGCAATTAGGAGTGGTGCTGAGAATATCTCAGTCCTTGGCTGCTGGAGAAGAAGGGGGTGGGTGAGTATATAGATTGGATATTTGCCAAGTGACCTTTGGTCTACGGACCACTTTTTTTTGGTTCTCCAGCATGAGAACAGGGATGCCCTGAACCCTTGGAAACTCTGCTTTGGGAAGGTGTCCTATCCTGCCTATGAACCTGAAAGGGTGAGTAAAACTTTGGAGCACTCAATATTACCAGGGGGCAAATGAACTCAAAAGGAAGGACTCCTTTACTTTCTTTTACCTGCACACTGTCTGCCACCACCCACTACCTCTGGGAAAAAAGGGTGGTAAGGATTATACTGACTTCTACTCAGTGATTTCTCAAGGTAGAAACAAGAAAAGTAAGATGACTCCAGTTTCCAAAGCACCTGTATCCAAAACAAAACCCAGGAGGAAGGACATCTGAAAGCATACTTGAATTTGTAGAAATCTTACTTAGAGAAATGGCCCTTGGTCACAGATTCTAGGGGACAAAGCATCACCTGGTCTTCAGTGAAATACTCGACTAAGAAATGAGGCCTATCGGGATCCTCTAGGCAAATGCTTGGGGTGGTTGGTTTGTCTTCTTTCATTCCTCTTGTCTCTCAAGCTTTCCTGTTCTTGACCTTGAGATTTCTAATTGTAGCATTGACTTCTCCCAACATTGTAAACCATCATAAATTGAGCTGTTTGAAAGTAAGAGTGATTAGAAAATAAAATGGACAATTTAAATTACATAACATATGTGTGTGTATATATGTATCCTGCCTGAAGAGGCAGGATAGTCCAGAGTCCAAGGAGAGACCAAGCACTTACTATGAAACTTCTTAATCAAGCTGTAGAATATAAGCTCCTTGAGGGCAGGGACTAATTCACTTTTGCCTTTGCCTCCTTGGGGCCTTGTACATGTTAGAGGCTCAATAAATAGTTCTTGAACTGATCATCTCAAAGATAATCTAGTTGAACTGCCTTATTTTATAATTGAGGAAACTGAGGCTCAGAATGGTTAATCAACCAATGAATTAACTAACATTTATTAAGCATCTACTTTGTGCCAGACATTGTATTAAGTGCTGGGGATACAAAAAGAGGCAAAAGACAGTCCCTGTCTACTAACAGAGCAGACAACATGCAAACAAAATACATATAAAGCCAAGCTATATACAGGTGGTTCAGTGGATAGAGTGTTAGGCCTGGAGTCAAGAAGACTCATTTTCTTGAGTTCAAATCTGGCCTCAAACACTTACTAGTTGTGTGACCCTGGGCAAGTCATTTAACCCTGTTTACTTCAGTTTCCTCATTTGTAAAATGAACTAGAGAAGGAAATGGCAAATCACTCCAGTATCTTTGCCAAGAAAACACCAAATAGGGTCACAAAGAGTTGATCATGACTGAAAATTACTAAACAACAACAAGCTATGTACAGGATAAATAGGAAAAAAAAAATAACAGAGGCAAGGCACTGAAATTAGGAGGGGTCAGGGGAAGCTTCCTGTAGAAGGTGAACTGTTAATTGGGATCTAAAAGAAGCCAGGGAGGTCAATAGTTGGAGTGAAAGAGGGAGAACATTCCAGACATGGGAATCAGCCAGACAGAATGCCCAGAGCTGAGAACTGGAGTGCCTTGTTTGTGAAACAGCCAGGAGGCCACTCTCACCGGATTGAAGAGTATGTGTCAGGGACTAAGAAGATTGGAAAGGTAGGAGGAAGGGAAGGTTGTGAAGGCCTTTAAATGCCAAACAGAGCTTTTTGTATTTGCTCCTGGAAGCAACGGAGAGTCACTAAAATTTATTGAATAGGAGGGTGACATGATTGTACTTGGCTTTAGGAAAATCCCTTTAGTGGCTGAATGGAGGATGGATTAGAGTGGGGAAAGACTTGAGGTAGGCAGATTGACTAGCAGGCTTTTGTAATAGTCCAAGCATAAGGTGATGAGGGCTGCACCAGAATGGTGGAAGTATCAAAGGAGAGAAGGGAATATATTTGGGGATGTTGCAAAGGTGTAATTGGCAGGCCTCCACAGCTTGGATATGTAAGGTGAGAGATATTGAGGAGTCCAGGATGACTCCTAGGCTGTGAACCTGAGGGACTGAGAGGATGAGGTTACTCTCTACTGTAATAGGGAGGGTAGGAGGTGGGGGGAGAATTTGGAGGGGGGGAAATAATGAATTCTGTTTTGGACGTATTGAGTTTAAGATGTCTACTGAACATCCAATTTGAGATGTCTGAAAGGGAGCTGGAGATGCAAGACTGAAGGTCAGCGGAGGGATTGGAGCAGGAAAGGTGGATTTGAGAATCATCAGCAAAGAGATGTCAATTAAATCCATGGGAGCTGATGAGATCCCTAAGTAAAGGAGTATAGAGGGAAGGAGAAGATAGAGGGACCAGGATAGAGCCCTGAGGGGCACTTATGACTAGAGGGTGTGATCTGGAGGAAGATGGAGAAAAGGAGACAGAGAAGAAATGCTCAGGTAGGTAGGAGGAAAACTAGGAGAGCGTGATGTCCCAAAAACCTGGAGAGAAGAGTGTATCAAGGAGGAGACAGTGACCAACAGTGTCAAAGGCTCCAGAGAGGTCAAGGAGAAAGAGGAGAGAGAGACCGTTGGGTTTGGCAATTAAGAGATCATTGGTAACTTTGGAGAAAGCAGTTTTGGTGGAATGAGAACGTCAGAATCAGACTGTAAAGGTTAAGACAAGAATGAGAGAAGAGAAAGTGGAAGCACCTATTGTAGATGACATTTTTTGAGTAGGTTAGTTAGAAAGAGAAGAAGATACATAGGGCAGTAGTTATCAGGGATGGGAGGATCAAGTGAGGGTTTTTTCAGCATGGGGAAGAGACATGAGCGTGTCCCCTATCATATGGGTAATAGGAAATGGGCCACTAGACTGATTTCAATTCAGTAAGTAATACACACAACAACTATAACAGTACAGATAAAAGACAAAAAAGAAAGAACATAAAAATGATTTTAAATTGAATATTGCATAATTAGGACCAAGTTTGTTCCTGAAAACTTTTTTGTATCTTTGCCAAAGTAGGGGACCATGGGTATGGTATATTGCATTTTTTGTCAGATTTTATTGATGAGTTAGCTAGATTTTGTTGAGCTGCTTTTTCCCCTCTGTGTGCCCCCCCGCAAGGGATGATTTGATAGGAAGGAGTAGAGGAAGGTATATGTTTGGAAAAGGAGGTAAGGGAAAAACAAAAGATAACAGTTAATTGTTTAATATATTGAAAAATACACAAGGTGATTGGAGGTGCCCTGTTCTGCTAGTTTCCCCTTTCTCCTCAGGCCTGGGTGACAAGGTGATAGGGCAGGGGGATTGAACTTCTTTGGGTTCATGCCAAGATTAGAGCCAGACTCACATCTAATGTCCCACAGCTAACCTCCAAACCCATTTTAAAAAATCACCATGAAAAGAAAGATTGGGGGAATATGTTTATAGGTCTGAGAAGAATAGTAAAAGTTTGTAAGCATTTAGGGGTTTTAGTCCATAAACCTTTATGTGCCCTGCATGCAACCGATCACTTTTAAAAAAGGGAAGAAAAAATAAAAGGAACTCACACATGGATGTTAGATCGAAAATTTTCCTAATTTTTGTGTAAAACCCAACCGTACAAGTTAATTTGATAGAGGTGTGTATCATACAGTGTTAGCCCTAGAAGAGTCCTTGAAGATCAAATAGTTCAAGACCTTTCTTTGACATAGGAGCAAAATGAGCACCAGAAAAGGGGAATCAATTGCTTAAGGCCCTATGAAGATAAGGTCAGACCTGGGTTAGAAGCCCAGATCTGCAGATTCCAAGAAAAGGGATCGTTCAACTACGTATTGGTGCTTAAGTGGAGAGAGAAGTAATGCATCTATGTCTCCTTGTGTTTCACAAACTTTGAAATGTAACTGCCTACCCATTCATCCCTGTTCTGCCCTCTGGGACCAAACAGAATTAAGCCTAAATTCTCTTTCATTAGATAGCCCTTCAAAAATTTAAAGGCAACTGTAATGTCCCAAGTCTCTAGTTCCTTCAAGCCATCCTTGTAAATCTCCCAGTTCTCTCATCAACCTGGCCACCCTCCAGTCACCCTCCTGGTCCACTTCCAGTGGGTGCATGCTAATTTATCAATGTCCCTACTAAAATGTGTTACCATAATAAAATATAATACTGTAAATGGAATCTGACCAGTTTAGGGAACACTGTGACCATCACCTCTTTTAATCAGAATATTAGACAAATTGGAGAGAAAATCACAGAATGGAAACAGGGACATAAGACAACAAGCATTCACTTAGTATGTGACCAAACTTGAGCTTTGTACTGTTACAGAAAGAGATTTACAAGACATAGTCTCTCCCCTTGGGGAACTTACAATCAATCTATTTAGGGAAACAAAATTATGCCATACTCTACATAAAACAGTGGTGGAGTGTTTGGTAATACCAAAAATAATAATGACTCACTTATCTAAAATAATTTATGTTTTATAAAGTACTTTCCCTATAGCAACCATGTCAGACAGCCAGGGTAAGTAGTTTTCTCTCCATTTTATTTATGAGGAAATCAAAATTCAGAGAGGTAACTTGCCTAAAGTCACACAGCTAAGTAGATAGTAGAACTGGGATTCAAACTCACATCTCTTACACTCCAAGCTTGTTGCTCTTCCCATTACAATAGGAATTCAGATGAGAAAGATATCAGTGTGAATTAGAGTAGTAGAAAAATTGAGCAAAGAAAAAACTTTCATTCCTGAATTTTCTTCGCCATTCACACGTCAGTGAAAGCCAAATTGTACTTGCAATGTTAGATGATTCTTTGAGAATAAATGTTTCTTGCAAAGAAAAAAATAACCCAAGCAGAAGCCAATATGGGAGACCCTATGCTGGTACTCTCAATTTCTTGTCTTTCCAAACACTTTTGATAATGTCCATGTTCCCTCTTTTAATTTTGTTTGTACCAGTTAAATGTTAAATTGAAACATGACACTTCTCCCCACCCATCAAGTTAAGCAGGAAAAAAATAAGGTCTTAGTAACTGCTTATTGGACTGAACAGAAATTCAGGTTTTGCCAAGCAACTTTGGAGAGACAAGTAAAAACCTTTCTCATAACCAGACTCAGGGCCTGAAAGGGGGAAACATTTTCCACCTGCTAGGCCCTTATGGGGTTCAGACTGAGACGGTAAACAGTTTGTGTCACATTATAATATCTAGCTGACCTAGTGACTGCT
Organism: Vombatus ursinus; assembly: GCF_900497805.2. Classification (NCBI taxonomy): domain Eukaryota; kingdom Metazoa; phylum Chordata; class Mammalia; order Diprotodontia; family Vombatidae; genus Vombatus; species Vombatus ursinus. Next base: position 4,182,856 of record NW_020954563.1, on the reverse strand, counting down.
ATAAGAACTAGACTGGGCCTCTGGAAGGAGCACAGAATGAGTGAAATAGGCCCAGCTCCCATTCTTTCTAGCCTGTTTGCTCCCCTTGAGCCTTGTAACCCTATAATATCCAGCCTATCTGCTCCTGTCACAGCTTCCAATGTGAAATGACTCTGGGGGAAATGTTGCAATGGGGGCTTTCGTGACCTTGCTTTCTGCTCTCATTTGTCATTTACAGTCAGTTTACTGAATTTCAGTTTTCATTTCTTTTGGGGGTAGGTGGGTAGGAAGCAAGGCTAGAAACTCACAGTACTGTCATAAGGAAGGGGGATGACCAAAGACAATGCCATTTCATGTGGTAAGATATAAGGGAACACAGAATTCAGTCACAGGGAAAATGTATTTCTTATATGAGATTCATTTCCTGAGTGGGGAGCAAGATTTAATCCACCGGAAAGATTTTCAATGCTATGACATCCTGAAGAGGAAGGCTATGACATAGCTTTCTTTTTTTTTCTCTCCAGCTGAACTTGACTCTTTTTCATGCCTCATTCCCATTTTCCTATTGACTTTTAAAAAATATCTTTTGTTTTTATATTGTCTTTGATTACAAATGTCTTTCCCCCTTTTATTCCCCCTCTGAGAGAGTCATCCTTTATTAACAAAGACTAAAATAAAGAGAAAAAAAAGCTCAGCAGAGCAGATCAACATATCAACCAAGTCTGACACCAGTGTGGACTCAAAGTTTCATACCCATAATCCTCTACCCTTAAAATGAAAGGAGGGAGAGATGTTCTCATATCTCTTCTTTGCGGCCCGGCTTAGTCATTATAAATTCACATCATCCACTTTTGATTGCTTTTTTTGTAGTTCTTTTCATTTACATTGCTGTAGTCATATTATTGGGTTTTTTTGTGGTTCTACTTGCTTTTTTATATCATTATATATAAATGCTTTCATTTCCCTCTGTATCCTTCTTATTTGTTATTTCTTATGGTGCATTAATACTCCTTTACATTCATGTACCAGAATTTATTTAGCCGTTCTCAAGTTGTTGGTCATATACTTCCCTCTGTTCCCTATCCAGTTCTTTGCTATTATGAAAAGTGTTGCTATAAATATTTCAGTGCATAAGAAGCCTATCTTTTTATCATTGACCTTGGGACTTCAGATGGCAGCAATACTGGGTCAAAGGGTAGGGCTATTTTAGTCTCTTTCTTATTATTAGTCCAAATTGATTTTGACAATGGTTAGACCAATTCATAGCTCCACCAGCAGGATATTATTGTGCCTGCCCCTCCATATTGGTTACTCCCATCTCTTGTCATCTTTGCCAAATTGTTAGGTGTGGCATGAAATCGCAGAGTTTTTTTTTTAACTTGTTTTTTTTTTCTGTTATTATTAGTGATTTGGAGCAATCTTTCCATATGGTTGTTTATAGTTTGTAAAATTTCACAAAAGAATTCCTTGTTCATATCCTTTCCCCACATACCCATTGAGGGACAGTTTTTGGTATTACATGTGAGTTGATGCCCTATACAGCCTGTATATCAGACCCTTAAAAGAGATATTTGAGGCAAAATAACATAGTCAAGACAACATCAGGTTGTAGCAGACCCAGGATTGAAAACTACGTTTTCTGATTCTGGATCAAGTGGGTTTTTTTTCTAATATACTGCTGTTTCTCACTTTTACAAATGTCTAAGCAGATTAGACTCCCCAAGTGATGAAGTTGATATTCAAGGATCCTGAGAAGAGATGTGTGAAGGTTATATTCTTCATGGACAGATCTTGTTATATGTGACTCTAAAAGGGAGTTCAGGTAGATATGGGCAGTTGTCATGGGGAAAATGCTCCTTAGGAGCTAATACCCAGCATAAACAAAAGATCTATAGGAGGAAACCAATGCTGGGAGAACTTTATCTGGAGAAATAGGTGTTAAAAGGAATTAATAACAATTATTAATAAGGAATTAATAAATGAGGAAGGGAAAGATAATCAAATGAATAATGAATTTGTGACCTCTTCTATTACAGTGGTCAACAACTTTGGTGAACAGATATAAGATGTCTGTGCGTGTGTGTCATGTAAGATATATATTTCTACATGGGTTGTCTAAATGTGTCTCATGCATATATATTATTAATGGATATCTCTGGAATCCAGGCCACCAGAGAGTATGATTTCAATCTTGGGGAGAATAAGAGAAAGGCCATGGCTGGGTTCTTGTACCTTCCCTCATCCATCTCTGAGGGGCATCAGATGAGAATAATACCTATCTACCCCCCCTCATGAAATATTGTTAGTCCAAGGATACAATCGGTACAAAATAAAAGCTGCTTCCCTGAACACAAGCTTTTGCTTGCCTGAGGAAATGGTAGGAGATGAAAGCCCAAGTTATCTGTCCTAATATAGGACATTGTCTTAAAAAGCAAGAAGTTGACATTCATACTCTTTGCCACCGAACTCCAGTTACAAAAAGACCATCATAGATACCGAATTGCTAATAAATCCATTTATTCAAGCAAAACAACAAGCCAAAATTAGAGAAGTTCTACAAATTAGAATATACCACAAAATACACAAAAGACCCTTTGCTGGGAGTAAGATGAGATCCCAGCTCAAGCTAAGAGAAAAGCCCTGATCTTACCCAAGGGGAATGTCTCTGAAATCTCAAGGAAGACAAGTTGGAAACCAAGCACATTTTGAGGATATGACTTTCCCTACATATCTGCTGTTTCCAAAGTCTTTTTTTTTTCTCCCAAAGAATGTGTTGAACCATGTGTGTCTCTCCCTGAAGAACTCTCTCACCAACTCCCCAACTCAGGTAGGCACGTAACATTACCTCTTGAATTCTCTCCATCAATTAGGAATAATGTCACTCACAACATGGAACATGTAGCACAGGACCGCCCCTCCCTCACCCAGTTTGGATAGGAGCCAGGACACATATAACATCTCCCTGTTTTGTGTCTCAGCTGATGTTTATCCTCAGAGGGTGGTTGAGCATTGTGATTTCTGTTTTTTTTTTTAATCTTTCAAGTAATCTTAAATTACTTCAATGTATAGATGGGAGGACACCTCATTGGAAATAAGCCTGTTTTGATCTATTGATACATCAAAAGAAAGATAAACAGAATAATTGAAGATATTTCTTTACACATATTGTCTCATATGAACTTCACAATAAGACTGCGAGGTAGGTACTGGTGATATTGTTCTCTCCATTGATTTTGCAGATAGAAAACTGAAGATGAGAGAGGAGTAAATTGGTTTGCCTATGGTGTACAGGGCTAGTAGGTGTCAGAGGCAAGATTTTGACACTAAGTTCATCCAGCACGTTTTTGAAAATGAATAAAAGTGATCATGGGGTCCTAAATTTAGAGATAGAATGGACCTTAAAAGTCAATTAATTTAATCCCTTCATCTTGAAGATGAGGAAACTAGAGAGGCCAGAGGCCCAGAAAGAAGATTTGCCAAAAGTCACAAAAGTAGTTACTTTCAGAGGTGGGATTTGAGCCTAGATTCTCTGACTTCAAATCTCCGCTATTTTTTGCAAATCTAGTCTTAGTTCAAATCCAACCTCATCCACCCACTAACTATGAATCCTAGGCAAGACGCTTAACCTCGGTTTGCCTTAGTGCATTGGAAAAGGAAATGGCAAACCAGGTCAGTATCTTTGCCAAAAAAACCCCATGGACATTGTGGTCATGAAGAGTTGGATGCTACTGAATGACTGAACAACAAAAGCCTCTACTAGAGGAGACCATAGGGAGTGGGGAAGAGGGGAGAACACCCTCAAACACACATGCACGCGCACATGACGAATATACCTTAGTATACATAGTAAGAGCTAGTATAGAGGACAGCTATTATAAACCTTTGTTGGAAAAGCTGAGGAAATGGTAGGAGATGAAAGCCCAAGTTATCTGTCCTAATATAGGACATTGTCTTAAAAAGCAAGAAAGAAGCAAAGAAAGTTTCTTATTTTAGTTGACTTTACTTTGCTTCCCTACTGTGATTATTTTCTAAGTAGGGTTTCTGGGAGTGTGTGTGTGTGTGTGTGTGTGTGTGTGTGTGTGTGTGTGTGTGTATGTTTTGGGGAGGGATCTGGTTTCCCACCTCCAAATTCCAGAGACTGTCGCAGCATCTTCCTGCTCCTGATTTCTGGACTCTGGAACGGGCTCATTTACATGTAAATGAATTGCCAGATATAGGACCAAATCCACCAGTGGTGGGACCACTGGCTCCCACAAAGCCAGCTCAGTTTACCAAGGGAGGTTGCATCCTGGCTGGACAAATCATTCCCACACAAAGTGGCTTCTTTCTAGTTCTAATTTCAATGCTGGTCTAACACAAAACCCTGTTTCCTGTCTCTGGCATTGCTGATTTCTCAGAGACAGTAGGTGGCTACAGAACAGTTTTCATTTTTTTCTGTTCAACCTGCATAGGACCGGCAGCTATAGAAGCCTAGATGCTGCTACGTTAAGAGATAAGAAATACTCTAAGGCTTCCCTGGGGTTAGCAATGGGGAGCAAATCTTGTCTGTTAGCCTATAGGGACTACCTCAACTCATACCATCTGTAGACTTAAAGACTGCTCTTTGGCTGACCCCCAGTGTCAAGAAAATGCCTTAAACTCTTAACATGAAGTCTACATGGGCAGTGAGAAATAGAGAATTAAGCTAATTAGATAGTTGAGACTCAAATCACTTTTCTATTTTTTGAGGTGAGTGGAAAAGTTGTAAGTAGGACTCTTCGAAGTTCTTATTGAAACTGAAATAGTTATCCATCTTACCGGATATCTCATTTCCTTGAATCTCATTGCCTGTATAGATGCAAAAGGTCTCAAGGAACACCATAGGCTCATAGGTTCATGAATCAAGAACTGGAAGGAATCTCAGAATCTGTCTAGTACAACCCACTCATTTAACAAATAAGGAAACTGAGGCCCAGGGAGGTTAAGTGAACTTGTCCAAAGTCATATAGGTAGAAATCATGATAGGATGCTATGGGTAGAAGTAAATGAATGACTAATTGAGTGATTGGATTAAAAAGCATTTATTAAGCACCTATTAATGTTGAACACTGTGCTGAACTCTGGGGAAATAGAGAAAATTGAGAGTCCTTACTCTCAAGGATTGCATTCTAATTGGAGGATACAGCACATACAGTGTAAGTGGAATGGCCTGGTTGTCCAGAAGTCTTTAGGAACTTTGCAGCATCATTAGAGATCGTATTTGCTTAAAAATGAGGAAAATGGAATTATTGTCCTTTATGCAGGTCAAATGTCTAAGCCTCTAAGATGTAAAGTAATTTTTCTAAGATCACAGGGAAATTTCTGAAAGCCAGAGCTCCTGGCTTCTAGTCTAATGATTTTTCCCTTTTGTTCTCAAGTTACTAATATTCTCTGTTGCAAAATGACCTTGTATTTATTTGACTATATTCTGCATATGTTTATATATGGACCTGTTGTCTCTCCTATTAGAATGTAAGCTCTTTGAAGATTGAGACTTGTTAATTTTTGTCTTTGTGTCCATAGGCACTTAGCACAGTGCTTGTGGCACATAGTAATCCAACAGTCATTCATTCAATATATATTAAGCATCACCTATGCTCCAGGCATTGTGCTGAAGTTTAGGGATACAAAAAGAGGCAAAAGATAGTCCCTGCCCTCAAGGAGCTTGCAGTCTAATGGGGGAGACCACATGCAAACAAATATATACAAAGCAAACTACATACAGGAAAAGCAGGAAACAATTAACAGAGGGAAGGCATTGGAATTAAGAAGAGTTGGGAAAGGCTAGCTGTGTAATCCATGTATATTGATTGGTTTTTCCATGTTGCTTCTGAAACAAGGTGGCAAAAGGCTGGATATTACGAACAGGGTGAGGCCCTGGACCCAGTGTATTTCTTAAGGTTTGACTGTTCAGCGCATAACCTGAATGATCAGAGCTCATACCTTCACCGTATGTTTTCATTTCCTTCCTTCCTTCAAGGCCCAACTCAGATGTTGCTTCCCATATAAAGGCTTCTCTGACCCTTTATGGGAACATAATCTCTCTTTCCTCATTTCTCAACACTTTGTCTAGCTCTAACTTTGCCTCTACTACATTCTTCCTTGAACCACTCTTATTTCTCTCTTATCTTGCCCACTGTTTATCTTTTCCCTGGATAAGAATGTAAACCCTTTGAGGGCAGGAATTATATTATTCTTTATCTTCTAAGGAAATTCTCAGAGATGTGCCCTGGGTGTTGCACATATCAAGTAGCCATTTAAAAATGGTTGTTGAATTGAATTGAATTGAATTTTCCATTAAAAGGAAAAAACAAAAGCAAAATATTTCCATTAAAGGGGAAAACAAAAACAGAAACGAAATATTTTGGTGTTTTGCCATTTCCCAGACTATTTGAAAGATGCACAGAAAGTGATGATTCTCATAGGCAGAGAGGTGGTGAAAAATAAAGAAATACTCTCCCCAGACTGTCTGCTTACCTCTTCAAAAGGGGAAACCATCAGACTGTATCCCTGAAGCATGCAGGCTGGCAAGTGGGGTTCCCTGCCCCCTATTCCTTGCAATCAATCCTACCCTGTGTCAGTCATGGCCTTAGCACCAGGGGTCACAGAACTAAGCAAAGCCATTGCTCTCTCTTTGTGGTGGGGAGGGGTGGAAGTAGTGGAGGGAGTAATTGCTGGTCAGAGTCAGCAATGAGTACATGCTATAACTTTCACTGAGGTTTGACAGGTTTCAATACATACTGAGGATTGATAATAACATAGGATGGGATATCATCTAATATAAGCCTGTGATTGTAGAGATGATAGAACTGAGATTTAGCAAAGGAATTCCTTAGTCGAGGTCATATAGCATATTAAATGGCAGAGGCTAGACTCAAGCTAGCTTCTCTGATTCCAAATCTGGTGCCCTCTCTACTTTGCTATTTTCTTTCAATAGAGTCATAAAATCATAAATTTATAGCTGGGAGGGACCTCAGAGGACATTAAGTTCAATACCCTTATTTTATAAATATGGAAATCAAGGCCTTGAGAAGTTAAGTGACTTGCCCACAGTCAGACATCAAACAATTCCCAGGCAATATCTGCTCTAAGTAGGACCTAGAGAGGCATCTAAAGTGGCATTCACACACAATGGAATGGCAAAACCCTAATCAGGCACAGTTCACTTTGTGGCATTCTCCATTCTGATAGTTAATCCATGGACCCCATTTAAATCATTGAATCGGAAGAAAAGACATATCCTTCTTTGCAAACATCTATCAATATTTTGATGGATCTGTGATCTCACTAGAATAAGTATTCCTCATCATCCAGCATCATCTTTATACCCATCATGACCTTTGGATCAGCTACCTTGGTACGATTGGGATGTTCCATGATTCAAAGCAATATAAGTATTGCTAGGCTAATACTGGCATTGGCAATTTAACAGTAAACAGGAGTCTTGCCTCAGTGGTCAAAGTTACTGTAGGGTAGGATCCTTCCCATATTCAGGAAAATAACAGTTTCTCAAGTACTTTTGGGAAACTAACCAGTGCTGAATCTTACAGCATATGCTATGTTCCGCATCAATAGTACTCCATCTCTGTCCCCTCTTAATTCAGAAAGGCATAGGTTCAAATCTTGTCTTTGATATTTACTATTGATATAACCATTGACAAGTCAATTAATCTAAGTCTCAGTTTCCTTATTAGTAAAATTAAGAGTTTGGATTCAATGACTTAAGATCCCTTCTCGCTCAAAATCTCTGATCCTTTGATCTTTGAAGCCAAGATTGATCATGAGAATTACATAGCATTCTGTTTAATTTTTTTCTTATTCTTTCTACATTGTTATATTTTTTTCTCTTCACATTGGTTCATATGCATCTTCCCTTGTTTCTATGAAATCTTTATATGCATTATTTCCAGAGTGCAGTAATAGTCTATTACAATCACACACAATTTGTTTAGCCATTTCCTAACTGATGGGAATATAGTTGGTTGAAGACAATCATTTTAATGAAGAAAAGGAGGTCTGTGATTTAGCTGTCAAACATAGACCACTTCTTCCTGGAAACCAGTCACTTAATTAGTCAATCAACAGGTTTTTAATATGTTGTCATATAAAAATATATGTATTATATAAAGTTATATTTTATTAGATATTATTATGTATTATCCAATGTTTACTATGAGCCAATGCTAATGGGACATGGAGGACAAAACAGTCTTGCTCTGAAAGATCTTACAATTTGATGGGGGAGACAACAGGTAAATATCTATGTTCATGAAAAATACATGCAGATTAAATGGAAGATAATATGAGAGAAGGCACTAGCAATTTGGTGGGGCAGTTGGGGGAGGCAGAAAAGGCCTGCTGCAGAAAGTGGGATTTTAGCTGACTCTTGAAGGAGACAAAGGAAATAAGAGGCAGAGGAGAGGGGGAAGGATATCCCAAGCACAGGGGACAGCCTTTGCAAAGACCAGAGAAGGAAATGAGAAGATCAGCAAGTAAACCAGTATGGGTAGATCAGATAGTGAGTAGAGAGGATTAAAGTGTAAAAAGACTGGCAAGGAGTCATTTTGTAAATAGCTCTGAATACTAAGAAGGGGTTATATTTGATCCCAGAAGTCACGAGGAACCATTAGAGCTCATTGAATAATAAGCTGACATGGTCAAACATGTGCTTTTAAAAAACCATTCTGGAAGCCAAGTGGAGGATGGATTATAGTGAGGAAAGACTTGACGCAGGGAGAACAGTTGGAAATCTATTGCATTAGTCCAGTTGAGAGTTTGAACTGGGGTGGTGGCTATGGGAATAGAAAGAAGACACATACAAGAGATGTTGTGAATGTAGAAATAATAAGATTTGGGAATGGATTGGCTATATGGGGCAAGTAAAGAGTTGTGGATGACGTTGAGATTGCAGTTCTGAGTGACTGGGACACTGGTGATATCCTCGACAATAATAGAAAAGCTTGGAACAGGAAAAAGTTTGGCTAGGGGAGAGGGGATAACGAGGGGTTTTTTTGGACATGTTAAGTTTGATATACCTAAAGGACATCCAATTCAAAATGTCCAAATAGGTGGGATTTCCAACTGGTTCAGTCATTCTTGAGAACAATTTGGAACTATTCTCAGAGGACTATAAAACTTTGTATACCCTTTGACCCAGCAATACCACTACTAGGTCTGTATTCCAAAAAGATCAAAGAAAAAGGGAACATAACATATTTGTACAAAAATATTTATAGCAGCTCTTTATGTGATGGCAAAGAATTGGAAATAAAAGGGATACCCGTCAATTGGGGAATAGCTGAACAAGCTGCAGTATGTAATTGTGATGGAATACTAGCGTGTTATAAAAAATGATGAGCAGGATGCTTTCAGGAAAACCTGGAAAGACTTACATGAATGCATGCAAAGTGAAGTGAGCAGAACCAAAAGATAATTGCACACAGTAACAGTAATAATAGCTGTGAATGGTCAACTGTGATGACTTAGCTATTTTCAGCAATACAATAATCCAAGACCATTCTGAATGATTCATGATGAAAAATGCTATCTACTTCCAGAGAGAAAACCGATAAACTCTGAATACAAATTGAAGCATAAAATTTTCACTTTATTTTTCTTGCTTTTTTTGGCAACATGGCTGATATTGAAATATGTTTTGTATAATTCCACATGTATAATTGTTATCACATTGCTTGCCTTCTCAATGGGTGGGGAAGGGGCTAGAGGAAAGTAAAGAATTTGGAATTCAATTTTTTTAATGTTAAAAATAAATAAATAATAATTAAAGCAAAACAAAATGTCTAAATGGCAGTTGGTGATGTGGAATTAGAGATAAAGAGAAAAACTAGAACTGGTTATATAGTTCTGGGAATCATCTGCAAAGAGATGATAATTGAACCCATGGGAGCTGATGAGATCAGCAAGTGAAATCATATAAACTATTATAGAGGGAAAAGAGAAGAAAGTCCAGGATAGGGCCTTGGGGGAATACCCATGGTTAGTGGGCATGACATGGATGAAGAACCAACAAAAGAGACTGAGAAAGAGCAGTCAGACAGATAGGAAAAAGCCCAGAAAGTTATGTTCTCATGTTATATGAGAATCTAGAGAAGAAAGAGAATTTAGGAGAAGGTGATCGTAGAATTGAAGGCAGAGAGGTCAAGAAGGGCGAAAATTGAGAAAATATCATTTGATTTAGCAATGAAGAGACCATTAGTAATGTTGGAGATATTAGTTTGAGTTCTGGAGGCAGATTACTAAGTGTTTACAAGAGAGTGTGAGGCAAAGAAATAGAGGCATGGAATTTAGACTGCTGTCTCAAAGAGGTTAGCTACCCAGGGGAAGAGATATAGGACGATAGCTAGTGAGATTGGTAGGATCAGTTGAGGATATTTTAAGGTCAAAGAGGATAGGAGCATAGATTTGTTCCTAGGCATCAGAGAAGGATCCAGGAGACAGAGAGAGATATTAAAGAAGATGGGGAAGAGGTGTGGGGTTCATAATGGGATTGGTCTGCTGGAGAAGATAAGACCATGGGAGCATTTAGAGAGGTCGGCCTTGGTGAGGAGAAGGAAACCTCTTCATTCAAGAATGTAGAGAAGGAGAAAATAGTTGGGGGAAAGTCTGAATGAAATGAAATAAGGAGGGGGAGAAGAGGTATATAATAATATTATATAATTACTATAATACTTGATGAATAACTTCCATATTTTGGTGAAGTATAAGGTGACATGTTCAGCTGAGAGAGGAGGGGAGAGGGCGCTATGTGAAGCTTAAGAAGAGATAAGAACACCTTGGAATTGTCATTGTGGAGAATGGGAGATTGAATTGATTAGCAATGAATAGAATGTTTGCCTTGCTATAGTGACTGTCTAGTCTAACTAACTTATAGAGGTCCCAATCATCATGGTTTCACAGTCTTCTCCACCTCTATTTAGCACCATATGAATAGGAATGAAAGAGATAGGACATGGGGATAATCCAGGGTTGGGGTCTAAAAAGGCATGATTGGTGATAGGGCAAGAGAACAAAGGGTTTGAGAGTGCAGTAGAGTTGAGTTCACTGAGGGGTCAAGATGGGAAAGGGAGGAGAATATGGCCAATGCAGGGGTGAAGGACTGGGAAAGAACAAAGGGGTGAAGGAATGAGTGACAAGATGAGGATAAAGATCAGAGTTAAGGGTTTTAAGGCATAAGGAAAGATGGAATGCTAAAATATTATGATTGTAGGGCCCTGCCATGAGGCTGTTTGTAGCTTTGGGCTGTAAGCCAGGGGATAAGACTCCCGCCACCTGCCTCCTACAAAGTGAGTATAAGTAGTCTGAAGCATGTTACTTACAGAGGATTTGTGAGTGATAAGTGATGGTGAAAGATATCATCCAGGATAATGTCCAGAAAAGAAGTGAAGTGATCGTATATTGAGAGGAGAAATAACAAATGGAAAACTTAAGCATTTCTTAGTATGCTAGTCAGGCCTAGGGTTTTTGTAGCTACAAAGATTTACTGATTTAATGTAAATTAATTTAGAGGACAAAAACATACAAAAAGGATAGAAGAAAACATATATATTCCACTTCACTGCTACCCATTGGGTCTCCATTTTTGTTCATCTTGGGAAAATGAAACTGAAGATACACCTTCTCCCAACATTACTAGACAGACATAGACCACTCACCATGTTAGGGGACATGTGGTTTTACATGAAGGCAAAGGGAGCTGGAACTTACTACAAATGCACTGATCTAGGTTAAGCAGACAAAGCAAGGGTTGGTAGAATTTATTGAAGTCAGGTGCAGCTCTCCTGTAGTCACTCTGGCTGCATCTGTTTAATGTGTATATCTTCTCTTTCCCCTCTGGGTGAAGGAGCCTAGTATAATCACCTGCATCACATTGGTACCCACAAAAATAATAAAAAATCAGAAGTATATTGGGTATGTTGTCTATGGAGAACTTGTGGAAAGCTGTAGATAATAATGGCACAAGACACAACCTATTTATGAATAGTTTATGAAATGTATCATGCAAATATGAACTTGGGGCTAAAACTGAACATTAAGGAAGAGTACCAATCTCAATGAAATCAGACGTGATTTTTCCTTCTCTTGACCTTGTTACAAAACAACTGCCTCCTTTCTCTCAAACTCCTTTTAGTAGGGATTAAAAATCACCAATAGTGAGTCAGTTCATATTCTGTGATGTGATGATGTTTGTATGTTGGAAGTATAAAGTTAAACTGAAGTTTTAAATAATAGAAGATTTTTTGGGAGAGGTTAGGCAATGGGGTTAAGTGACTTGCCCTGGGTCACACAGCTAGAAAGTGCATATGTCTGAGACTGGATTTGAACTCAGGTCCCCCTGAATCCAGGGCTGGTGCTCTATCCACTGCACCACCTAGCTGCCCCAATAATAGAAGAGTTTACTTAGAAGAGGCTTCAGAGATCAACTTATGGTTTTACAGACGTGGAGACTGAGGAACAGAGGGGAAGTGACTTGTCCAAGGTCACACACAAAATAAGTAGGAGAGGGAGGTTTAGCTGAGAGACAGTGGGATGTAGTAGAAAGAACTCTAGCCCTGGAAAAAGTTGACCTGAGTCCTAGTGTTTACTACTTGTGTGATCATTTAACGTCTCTGTTGACTTGTTTTTCATGATTTTCTTGTATCACTCCCATTTCTCTTCCCAGTTTTTCCTCTACTTCTCTTACTTGCTTCTCAAAATCCCTTTTGAGCTCTTCCAAGGCCTGGGACTGATTCATATTTTTCTTGGAGGCTTTGGATGTAGGAGCTTTGACTTTGTTGTCTTCTTCTGGTTGTATGTTTTGATCTTTTTTGTCACCGAAGTAAGATAATATAGTCTGACTCTTTTTCCGCTGCTTACTCATGATCCTGGCCAATTACTTGAGTTTTAAACTCTTTGTTAAGGTAGGAGTCTCCTTCCAATGTGGGGAATATACTGTCCCAAGCTTCGGGGGTTTGTACAGCTGTTTTCAGAGATACTTCGAGGGACCTGTAAATTTTTAGTTCTTCCAAAGTGCTATGATAAGGGGCGAGGTGTTTCCTCTCCACCACCACAACAAGCTCCACCAGGCCAGCACTCCCCCTCACCCTACGATCGCCCCTCAGAACTTCGACCCAGATCCAAGCACGGACAAAGCAAGAGATTCCTGCCTCAGCAATGGCAGAGAGATTCCTGCAATCCCCCTCTGATCAGCCACTCAATTCCCCCTCAGTCTGTGGGCCAGAAGCTCAGGAGGCAGCTGCTGCCCCAGAGGCTGCACTCGGAATTTGCAACTGAGACCTAGCTTCTCTTTCACCACAGACACAGACTTTTCCCACTGACCTTCTAAGTTGTCTTTGGCGTTCATGGGTTGAGAAGTCTGGAAACTGCCACAGCTGTCCACTATTCAGTCTTCTGAGGCCTGCTCCAGGGTCCCTGCGGCCTGCCCGCCCACGCCAAACTGTGCTCCTCTCCCCGCCTGGTGCGAGGTACCCTTCTGATCAGTCATCCAGGTTGTCTTGGGATGTAAATTTGTTTCACTCTGTCTTTTTGTGGGTTCTGCTGCTTTAGAATTTGTTTAGAGCCATTTTTTTACAGGTATTTGGAGGGATTTGGGGGAGAGCTCAAGAGAGTCACTGCTTTCACTCCACCATCCTGGCTCCATCCCCCATTTAATGTCTCTGAACCTCATTTTCATCAGAGTTTTCTTCAAGGGGTGACAAAATTACAGCTACTTCTTTCATGAAGTTATTGTGAGGAAAGGGCTTTATAACTTTGAAGCCTTGTAGACATGTGAGTTATTATTTTTCATATATATATTTTACCTACAATTATGTTATTAACCATCATAAGGCATAGTGTATTTTCTTATCTCCTGTGTATATTTTAAATGTATTATATATATATATATATATATATATATATATATATGGTGAAGCAATTGGGGTTAAGTGACTTGCCCAGAGTCACACAGCTAGTAAGTGTTACATATCTGAGGTTGGATTTGAACTCAGGTCTTCCTGACTCCAAGGCAGATGCTCCATCCACTAGATCACTTAACTGCCCCCTATTTCACATATTTTTAAACTGTCTTCTCATTTCCTCCATTTTGTTCCCCTAGTTCCTTTTTCCCCTCCTCATATAATATATATTTTTTCATTATATTCCCCACAAACTATCTGTAGAGAAAAAAAAAGTGCAGGTCCAGGGATTCCTTAAGGGAATTTCTAAAGCACATGACATTGCGTCTGTTTCAAACTCTGGCAGGAGTAGTTAGTGGCTCATAGATAAGTGAGTCCCCTTTAGTAAACCAGGGAGCTGACTAGGTAAAGTGACCTAAGCAAACAGACCTAAGCTGTTTCAGTCTGAGGTAGCAGCCTCAGGCCTCAGGCAACAGTCCCTGGAGGTTTTCAGTCTTAACTTCTGTGGGGCTGCCTCTATTCCCCTTCCCTGCTTTGCCAGCAGATTCCCTCCTTTACCTAAGGTAATTCAGACTTGTTGTCCTGGCTCCTAAGGCCTGGTTTGGCCATAAAAGCGCAATTTAGTGGAAAGATTATTAGACCTGAAGACAGGAGATGAGTGGTCAGATTTGATACTAGTTCTGTGACCCTGAGCAAGTCACTTAGCCTCTCAAAGGATCAGTGACCTCATCCATGAAATGAGGATAATCATATCCATGTTATTCTCTTCATAGGACTGGTGAGGAACAAGAAAGTAATGTTATGTAAAGTGAGCTGAAAATTGTAAAGGATTATATAAATGCCATTGTTATCATTATCATTTTTCTGATGACAATAATAATAGCACATAAACATATGTATATATGTATATATATATATATCCTTATAAGTTTAAAAAGTACCTTACATATGCTAAATCATTGGACAACCCCATGACATAATTGCCATTAATCCTCATTTTGCAAATGAGGAAACTGAGGCACAGAGATGTTAAGTAACTTGCCCAGGGTCATACAGTTAGTAAGTGTGTGAGAAAGAATTTAAACTCAGGTCTTCCTAACTCCAAGTCATCTGATTTCAAGATTTTCATTGCCTAACCTCTGACTTAGTTGACACAGATGATGAAGTTAAAGCCAGAGAGGTTAAATCAATTGCCTAAGAACCCAAAAGTAGCAAAAGACACAGCTGGGATTTGAACTTCTAATTCCAGGTCCAGTTGTTCCCCCTCAAACCTTGGTTGTGCCACTTACCAGCTCATGTTAAGTATCTTGGGCAAGATATTTAACAGCTCTGGTTCTTATAAATAAAATGAGGATAATAATATTTGCATTGCCTATCTCAATACCAGCTTATGTGAGGATCAAATAAGATAATATAGACAAAGTACTTCACAAACCTTAGAGATATCTACAAATATCACTCATCACTTTGTTGGAGCCTCTCTTTCACCTCCTCCCTCCTTCTCCTCCTTTTTCTGCCTCTTCTTCTTCTTCTTCTTCCCTCTATCTCTCTCTGTCTCTGTCTCTGTCTCTGTCTCTCTCTCTCTGTCCTTCCTTCCCTCCCTCCCTTCCTCCCCAAATCTCCTTCCTTCCTTTGAAACTATCAGTTGACCTCTTTTGGTGGATGAGGATACTGAGAAAAAGGCAGACTTATCCGCTACTGGCCAAACATTACATGAGACTGAGGACAGGGGGCTATTTTTTGGTGAGGAGGAGGTAACCAAGACAGGAGGCCAATTCTGGGGCCAGCTGCTTCTACATCCCCAGAAATAATGATGGTACCTATATCAGCTGAAAACATACAACTTTGCCCACTCCTCTCTGGAATGCATACAGGATTACTCATAGCATCTTCATTTCCTGACTTGGACCTCGGGACAGAACATGAGATGCCCAAGACCACTGGTTTTAGCTCTTTTGAGCTTTATTATTACTCATGCCTATTGAGTAAAAAATTCCAGATGACCTTGAGAAAACAATGGGGATTTACTCCAGCTTTCTGTTCTTCTGGTCTCTGTGCCTAATCAACTTTGGTTCCTGTCTTTTAAGAGTAGAAACTCATTTTAAAACTAGAAAGACATGACTTGCAGTCAAAAGATCTAAATCTCTTGGTTAGTGTCAGCAAAGAGGGAGCTTTTGAGACCCACCTATTGGATATTGCAATAGGGAGCCCTAGTTTAGGGTACTATAGTCCTCTTTCACCCGTGGCCTCAATTGTTTAAAGTGAAAGGATGTTGGCTGCTACTGACACATGGCTAGAGGAAGAAAACTGGGCAAGTAAAAGGAGATTAGGAGGGGTGAAGAATAGGAAGGTGTTAAGGACAAAGCTAGTTGGATTCATGCCCAGATTTCAAAAAGAAGCAGTTTATTTTTGGCATAAGAAAGTATGTCTGGGTAGTCCTTGAGGGTCAAAAGATACCCAGAATAGTCAATTATTATTATTATTAATAATAATAAAAATAATCACAACTACCACCATCATAACCACTCAAATTAAAATATTATTTTAAATTTGCTGAACACCTTCCCTATAACCAACCCTTTCAAGTAAATATTTAAAGCATTTTTATCCCTATTTTACAGATGAAAAAACTGAGACCAGAGTTTAAATGAGTTGCTTAGGTTCGTATACTACCAGAGTTGGGATTATGAATTAGCACATTTTTTCAGATTCCAAAGGAGAAAAGGTAATGGAGGTGATAAAATGATGGTGATTTTCTGATACTTACAGCAGAGATAACCAGAAAGAGCTTAGCTCTCAGAATGTGAGATAAGCAAGGTGATGAAATGACTACATGCACCATTTTCTACCTCTAGGGTAAACTCAAGGCAAGTGATCTCATCCCAGATGAACTCCTGACATGCACACATACCTTCTCTCTAGCTCTGGGCCAGCAGGGATGTTGGCTCTTGGAAACAGATTTATAATCCTAGGATCTTAGAATTTTATTGCTGGAAGGGACTTTGAAGATCATTTAGTTTGACCCTGTAATTTGTAAAGGCCAAGTTGATGTGTGGAAAATGTGGATGCTTGACCTTCAAGGACAAGGAGCTCAAAGGATATAAATGTATTTAGGATTCCCCCAGGAGCAGGGGAAAATCACAAAACACTATAGCTGAAAGGAAACTCAGTAATCCAACCCCCTCATTTGACAGATGAGGGAACTGAGGCCCAGGTAGAGAGGTGAAGTGACTTACCTAGGGTACCACAGCAATTCAATTTAAATCAACAAGAATTCATTACTAATGAATGATAGATACTCCAAGGGCTGGGGGCAAACTGACTGAAAAACCAAAATAAAACAAAAACAAAATTCTTTTCCTTGAGGGGTTTACATTCTATTACAAGTTAGTGATAGAAAAACAGCTAGGACCCAGGTTTCCAATGTTCCTTCCCTCCTCCCTCCAATGCATCTGACTATAAAGTTTAATGGCCAGCTAGGTAGCCCACCAGATAGAGTACTTGCCCTTGAGTCAGAAGGAGCTAAGTTCAAATCTGGTCTCAGACACTTACTAGTTAGGTAACCCTGGGCAAGTTGCGTAATCGTTTGCCTCAGTTTCCTCGTCTGTAAAATGAGCCAGAGAAGGGAATGTCAAAACCACTCTGGTATCCTTGCCACAAAAAGCCCTAAATGGGGTCACCAAGAGTCAGACAACTGAATAACAAGAGCAAATAAACCTTAATGACATAAAAGAGAGAGTGTAGTACAGCAGAATTAGAAATGACTCTGAACTCAAAAAACCCCTACTGTCCAGACCCATTTCTGGGGCTCACACTCTGAGTGATCTTAGGAAGTCATTTAATGGCTTCTGACCTCCCTTTCTTTATCTGTAGGACAAGGGAACTGGACTAGGTGACCGCCAACGTCCCTTCCGTCTCCAGGGCGGTGACTCCTTGGAAGCATAGAAGGCTCTTGCTGGGATCTCCATTCGAGTGAGCAAATGAATGATATTTTAACATAGAAGAGCTAGGGTGCACTGAGACACGAGAGAACATTTTAAGCGCAGCTGAATAGTGAGGACCATTCAGGGAGAGGGGCCTCTTATCAGAGAGCAAACATCCCTGGAGCGTTCTTCTCTTCAAGCTATGCTGTGTATGGCTTCTAGCATTCTCCTCCTGCAGCTCTGTGGGTTCCTGTACTTTCTTCATCCTCCACCTGCTTTGAAGTCAGTGGGAACTCGATGCCTTGAGGGTGGAGGAGGCTCACAGTGGGGGTTTGGTTCTAATAGGATTTTACTAAGCCTGTATTTTAAATAAAACCACCTAGAATGTAAATTCAACAGGATACAGCGCAATAATTTGCCTCCTTTGATTTTGTGAAAGATCTTTATGATATGATGCTCAGATGGAAATTATGCCTTTTTAAAATAAACTGCAATAAAAGGAGTTACTTTAATTATTTGAGTCCTGCCGAAGGCACTGAAGTCAAGGGAGGGTTATACTACCCAAAAAGGAGACTAAGCATCTCAGATCCATCATCCACCCCAGCTCTAAAAGGGGCAGAACGCCCATGAACATAAACACATAGCTAATATGTTGCCACCCCCAACTACTTAAAGACCATTGCACCTTGATTTCTGAAAATGCTTTTAATTATTCTAATGAGGACATAAACTATAGTCATATAGGTCAAACAGTTACAAGATAAGGATATGTGCTGTAAATAAACACAATTTATTGTTACGGTCTTCAAATGAGGAGAAAATAGGGGAGGCAGCTACAAAAGAGCAAATACAGTGAAAAAAAAAAGTACGGTATTTATTTTCCACTGGAGACATTCACGATTGGATCACTGGAATTTTATTAAATTTCCTAGAATCTATCTAACCTGTACCCATGACTCTATATACGTTTTACAATCGTTATGATGATGATGGGATTATTAATATCATTATTTTTCATTGCAGCAGCAGCAGTAGTAGAAGTAATAGCAGTACTGTACTATTATCATTCATTTTAGTCCATCGGAATATTTGTGGTAAGGGAAGATCAGTGAGGAGGGTCCTGGGAGGCGTGGCTGGCAGCTGAGGCCTACCACTCACATGTCCCCAGGCTGGGGTTGCTGAGACTCAAATCCATGACCCTCAGTCAGGAAAGAACAGCAGTACTGACCTCCCCTGCTTTGCATATGTAAACATGCAAATGAGGTCCTCTGTTCTTTCCCCATCCTCCCTGGGCACTCAAAAGCCTGCTGAGAGTGGCCAATCAGATTCACTCCCTAGTTCTAGGCAAAGCCTAAGACTTTTAATAAATGATTGTGCGTGAAAATGGGAGTCTTGGCTTCCTCCTGAATCTACTAGTTCTTTACCTCCATTCTGGAAAAGTTCTGCAGAGGTAGCTGATGCCCAGATGTGAGCTAGGCCAACCTATGATTCTTTGTTATCTATCCCTTACTTGCTAGGATCACATTAATTAAGCTGGTTCTCTCCCTTCCTCTTTTAATTAAAAATAAATACAAGGTAATGTGGGGGTAGGGGTAAGGATCGGGGTGGGGAAAGCCATGAGCTGCTGGAGGGGTCAAGAAAGGCCTCATATAGAAAGTGGAATTTGACCTGAGTTTGAAGGGAATTAAGAGTTTGAAGAGGCAGAGGTGAGGAGGGATTACAGTCTGGGCAAGGGGAAACAGTCTGTGAAAAGTCCCCGAGTTGAGAGATGATGCATGTGAAGAGCAACAAGATGGCCAGTTTGACTGGACCTTAGAGTGTGGGAAAGGAAGTAACGGATAATTCAGCTTAAGGAAAAAAAAAAAAGATAGGTTGGCACGAGATTGTGAAGGACTTTAAATGGCAAACAGGAGTGAGTGAATAGGCGTCAGGTCTCAGAGTCTGGTTACAGCTGTTAGCATTCAGGCATACATAGTCTGTGATAATTCTGTAGCTTAGGGTCAGCAGAAGCTGTGTGTCTGTTAGAACTACCCAAGATCAGTCCTGCTGGGTGCCCAGAAGACGTTAGAAAAATGACAAGTACAAGAAAGGACTTCCTGACAGCTAGAACTATACAGAAATGGAAGGGGTTATATGATTTCTAAGGTTCCTTCCCAGTATGATTGGAGGCCTCTGAATGGGCAGGTTATAGGCAATTTCTTCCTTTGGGTTGGGGAGTAACATCAATAAAACATTGTTTTGAGAAACTAACATTTTGTGTCAAATCTAATTCTTGGTTTTGAAGAGGTAAAGTATTCTCTCTTCTCTTCCTCTTCCCCCTCCCCCATTCCCCACCTAACTGAGATACTAATGGAGAATTTGGATTCTACATCAAATTCAAGTTTTCTCGGGGTACTTGCAAAAAGCAACAAAAACTCTTTTTATGACTTCCTTCAGGTGGCACAGTAATGAGAATGTTCTACTTGGACTCAGGATTCAAATCTTCCCTCAGATATTTTTGTCATGTAAAACATTTCCAATATTGATCATTTTGTATAAGAAGACACAAATAAAAGAAAAAGAATGAAAAAAATGAAAAATACCATGTTTCAGTCTGTTTTCAATCAATGTCAGTTCTTTTTCTGGTGCTGGTAGTATGCTTCATTATTAGTTCTTTGGGATTGTCTTGGATCATTGTATTGCTGAGAATAGCTAAGTCATTCATAGGTCTTTATCAAACAATATTACAGTTACTGTGTACAACATTCTTCTGGTTCTGCTCACTTCACTTTGCATTAGTGCATGCAAGTCTTTCCAGGTTTTCTGAAATCATTCTGCTTGTCATTTCTTACAGCACAATAATATACCATTATAATCATGTACCACAACTTGTTTAGCCATTCCCCAATTGATGGGCCCCTAGACATCTATTAACTGTGTGGCACTGGGTAAGTCGGTTAACCTCTCTGTGCCTCAGTTTCCTCCTTTACAAAATGGAGCACCTACCTCATAAGGTTATTGTGAGAATCAAACAAATTTGAAACACTTTGTAAATTGTAAATGTGCTATATACATGCTAGCTGTTATGATTAGTCTGTGGGCAAGATATTATACTACTATAAAAGTATTCATGAAACATCCTCTGTTCAAAAAACAAACTTGTTTTAAATGGCCAAGTCCACGGGATCGTAGATATAAAACCAGGAGGGTCCTCAGAGTCGTCAGGGACCATTTACCTCCCCCTTAATCTTACATGTGACTCATGGCCCAGGAGACCCCTTACAAGGAAACGGGATCCTTTTCTGGACTTGTGCACAGCCTGGATTCTCAAGGAGAATCAGGCTTTTCTTGAACTCTGGTTCATTATGATCCCACTCTGTAGTAGAATGCTGAGGGGAAAAATCTTTCAAATAAATCTTAGGTATTACTCATGTCTAGATTCTCCCTAATAGGGAATAAAAGGTTTCTTTCTATAAAGATACCAAATATACAAAGGAGATTGAATGATAATAATGAACAGTGATTTCTGTATCACAAAAGAAATACTTTAAATTGACATTTTTTAATCTATACAGTCAAGAAAATAGAGATAGTAAGATGAACATTTTTATTTTAAAGTAAAATTATAATATGTTTGTAATTATTTGTATTTTAAGTACATGTGCACTTATAGGAGAAATTAAATTATAATAAAATTATTTTTTAAAAATTGTGTCGTTCGATATCTCTGGCCCTTTTGGTACTAGCAAATACAAAAAAAAAAAAAAAAGATAATAGCCCATCACATCTGTTATATTTTCCTAGGAAATAAAAGCACCTTTGTGGGCTACTGAACAGACATTTTTCATCCACCTTGGATCTGTACCATTTGAGCAACTCACAAGTCCATATCTTCTGGCCAGCTGGGCCTGGATGGCTCTTTAATCTATTCAGATTCAAGATGACCCTATTGGTAGTCTTCTCCTACAGGTGGCATAGTTGTAGTAATCTCCGGACCCTTTGGGGCAGCTGGCACTCACTCAAGAACTTCCTCCCTCTGAAAACTCATGAGGTTACCAGTGAACTTGGAAATGTCCATTTTTCAAGACCTAGTGTTCTGGGCTCTGGGAAAGAAGCACAAAACAATACGCAATTAGGGATCTGAGATCCAATCTCAGGCTTGGCTAAGCAAACACATGTTCTCTTTGCCCTGTGCTTGTATTTTTGCCACCATTGCTGTTGGGAATGGGGGGAAGGAAGGGGAGAGATTTTTTCCTGACATTATTGGAAGTGTATTGGAGACCTGTTATTGGATCTGTCTGAAGAAAGGGCATCCCTAAAGAGAAAGAGTAATGTCTTTCTACAATTCTTAAAGCCCACTGAGAAGAGGAGATATCTCTGAAAGAATCCTTCTTCCATGATCCACAGTAGCTAATCACCTTTGACACCACCTCCAATCTTGGGGGCACACAAAGATGAATGAGGAATTGCTGTATTTTCTCAGAAAAAAAAAAGAAAGCATCCATCCTTCAGCAAGAGGTCAATGTGCATGTCTACTCCTCTGAAGCTAAGGCAATGCTTCACAGGATTTTCCCTTCTACTTACAGGTGAAGAAACTGAGGCCCAAGGATGTTAAGTGACTAGTGTGTTTTTTTCCCATTGTACTACACTGCCTCCTCAAAGTTGGGGGAACTTGACTTCTAAATAAGTCTTGCTACAGCCTCTAGTGCCAGAAAAGTCACTTGGATCACTAACATGGAAAATTGATTTTTTTAAAAAATCACTGTCAATTACATGCCATTACCAAGGCTGTTAATAACTGAAACCAAAAGTTCAGAGCTCAAACCAAAGCTGGAATTAAGAGGGCTGGTGGAGTTATGCATGGAGAGAAAGAAGCTGAGGCTGGCCTTGGTGTTCATCCATCCTTCCTGTGGCCAGAACTTCTTCTCTTCAATTCCTGGGGCTTCATAGAAAGTATAAATACTCTAGCCTCTCTCTTCTGTGACAAGTCCTTCTCTGAGCTGCCAGACAGCATATTTAAGAGACAAGGGGAGGACAGACACTCCTGGGGGGGCTGCCCTTCTATTTCTTACCAGCTGCTTCAGAAGACCCAGCTCCCACTGGCCTTGAGTGTCTGGTTTATAGGTTTCCTAAGCCCAGTTTTCCACATTAGGCAGCTGCAGTGGGAGACTATTACCCCTTTAATGGGAATCTCTCCAACAGGAGGGGTCAGAGGCTCCCAGCACTTTTCCTGTGTAAAATTAATTGAGCTCTCAGGGTCAGGAGGTTACGAGCAGGGCTCATTATAACAAATGATTTCTGTTTGAGTAAAAAGACCTTTGGGGTCATTTCAGAATTCTGCCTAAATTCGGTAATTATGTCTGCCTCGGGCCTTAAGCAAACAAAGAGGACCAGCAAGAGAAATAAGGGAGCTGTGAGAAGAATCCGGGGAGGGAGTGGGAAGAACAGCTCTATGGAGCAAGGCAGGACATTTTCAGCCAGAGCTGGGAACCAGGCCTGAAGAGGCCCACAGCCCAGTGAAGCTGAGCGCTCCAGCATCCAGGGCCTCAGAGAACCTGGAGACAGCTTCCAGGAACAAAGGACTGCGTGAGGCGGGGGAAGAGAGAGGCTCCTTCTCACATGCTTGGGTACATTGTTCAGCTCTGACCCCTGGCAGAGTTGGTTCAAATTCCCACCTGGATTGGACGCTGGCCGCAGAATTGGGGTGGGGGTGGGGAATACACAGTGAAAGGCCCCTGAAGTGCCAAGCAGAAACTATGGCAGAGGGGTTAATTACTGAGCCTCTCAGCTTCCTGATTTCTGAGGCAGGGATGGTTAAGAGACTCTGTCAGAGCAGCCTCTAAAAAATGGGACTTTTGCAGGATACAAGCTCTCACATATAGCTTTGTGTGTGGTTCTATTTGAAAGCCAAAAAAGGAGTTGTCTTAGGAGATTTCTAGATTGGCCAGGATGTGCACTTCAGTGTCTGAAAAGCCCACGAGCTCCTGGGACCCAATTTTGGCAGAATTTGGCTGTATCAGTCAATCATTCAATAACACTGAAATGAGAGTCCCTTGCATATATGGAACTGTTACAATATTAATTTACATGTACAATATTGCAGTCATGAAAAACTGGTTACATTATTTGAATGTGCATATGTGGATGAATGAATGAATATAACTTACTATGTTCTAAGTACTGTGCTAAGTGCTAGGGATACAGACCCCAAAGGTGAGACAGTTCTTATACTAGAAAACTAATTCCTACATTCTAATAGGGAAAGATAAACATGTGGGAGAATGTTGGCCAGGGAAGGAAAGGGGTAAGCATTGATGAAGCACCTACTATGTGCCAGGCACTGTGCTAAGCAGTTCACAAATATTATTTCATTTGATCCTCACAATAACTCTGATATAGGTGCTATTATTATTCCCATTTTGCAGGTGAAGAAACTGAGGCAATCAGAGGTTAAGTGACTTGCCCAGAGTTATATAGTATCTGTTACATAAGTATGTGAGGCCAGATTTGTACGCAGATTCTCCTGACTCCAGGTGCCACCTAGGGAGTGTCTTTCTGAGGAGTCGGAAGGATGGTGAGCTGATATATAGAGTAGCCAGGTGACACACTTATTCCAGAAGCAATTTTGTTATTGACTTG
The DNA here is from genome assembly GCF_900497805.2 of Vombatus ursinus. NCBI lineage: Eukaryota > Metazoa > Chordata > Mammalia > Diprotodontia > Vombatidae > Vombatus > Vombatus ursinus. Next base: position 4,158,405 of record NW_020954563.1, on the reverse strand, counting down.
TATGAGTAGGGATTGTTTCATTCTTTATATTTGTATCTACAGAAGCTAACATAGTCCTTTGCACATACTAGATGATTAATAAATACTTATTGATTAATTGATTGATCGATTACTGTGCCCAGAGAAAGAGTTATCATGGGGTAGGTGTGTACAAGGAAGTATGAGTGAATCAACAAGCAGTTGGCAAGGTGGCCTTGGTGGACAGCTGGATGGCTGGACAAGATGGAAATGAGAACCAAGGTCTGGGGTGAAGAGCCAGCCAGTAGATACAGAGGGCTAAGTGGGCTGATTTACATTCACTCAACCACCAATCAGGAAGGCAGGAGGCTCAAAGATGAGTGTGTTGTCTTGTTGAATGAATTTTGAAGGTCCAGGGTACAGAAATCTAGATCCATTGAAGGGTGGTTGGAACTCTCTGATAAGAAATCAGTCTGTTCCCTTTTCTCCATTCACAGATTGATCACTTTAGTTTAGGCCTCCTGACTGAACTCCCAAATTCTGGTTCCCCAGTTTTGCTATCCATCTTCCACACAGGGGACAGAATAACTTTCCTAAAGTACAAGGCCAACCATGTTACTATCCTACTCAGGAAGCTTCGGTGGTTCCCCATCACTTCTAGAATAATACTTGCTCTCTTCAGCTTGACATTTAAAGCCTTTCGCAATCTGGCTTCAGCCTCAATCTACCTTTCCAGACTTATTTCTTATTTTCCCCCTTCACATACTCTACTAGATTTTTTCCCAAATAATCCAAATTCTGCCTATAGACCTTAACATACCTGGTCCCCTCTGCCTCTTAGAATGAACTGTCTCCTCACCTCTATGTCTTAGAATCATCTATTTCCTTCAAGGTTCAACTCAGGTGTCACCTCCCATTGGAAGCCTCTCCTGACTCCCCCTGGGTTGTTAGTGTCCTCCTCTCCTAAAACTATTTTATTTACTGAGCTAGTTATTTGTTGTGTCTTGCAGGAAAATATAAGCTCCTTGACTTCAGGAACTGTTTTCACTTTCTATTTGCATCCCCCATCTATGTATGTGTACACATATGTGTGTATACATATATATATACATGCATATACATATATGTATACACACATATATTGTTGTTGTTGTTCAGTCATTTTCAGTTGTGTCTGACTCTTTGTGACCCTATTTGGGCTTTTCTTTGCAAAGACACTAGATGATTTGTCATTTCCTTCTCCACATCATTTTACAGATGAGGAACTGAGGCAAACAGGGGTAAGTCACTTGCCCAGGGACATGTAGCTAGTAAGGATCTGAGGCCACATTTGAACTCAGGAAGAGGAGTCTTCTAATTCCAGGCCTGGTGCTCTATTCACTGAGCCACCTAGCTGCCCCCATATACACATATACATACATATAAACATATATATAACATATATACATACTATATCTATATGTGTATTATATATAAATACTATATAGATGTGTGTATTATGTACGTATTGTATACTTATATGTATGTGTGCTTGTATGTATTTGGGGAGGGGTCATCTAGATCCACGATTTTGTCAGTTAACAAATACAGGGCAGGAACTTGATTGTCCTTAGAATATTTATTGCCCAGGAATAGTGAGCAATTACATGACTTGTCTAGGGTTATACATCTAGTACATGACAGAGGAGGACTTGAACTCAGATTATTCCAACCCCAGGCCAGCCCTCTTTTCATTATACTACACTAGTGCTTAATAAATGTTTATTTGAGCAGGACTCCGAAGAAAATATATGAGAAGATATGCCTCTTTCCCCATTCTTTTATAAGGTGGGAGGCCATCGGTGTGGAGAATTGCATAAATATTCAGACTTTCCCCATGTACCATTTAGTTTTTCTAAAAGGCAGGTGGACAAAGGAATACCCATAATAACAGACTGAAGAGAAGGTATGACAGCAAGAAACAGACTTCCACCTGAGGAAATGCAGGTGCTTCTCATCGTAAGTAAATAATATGTGAACCTTTTATCTGGAAGGATTTATTAGAGGGAATGAGTTCATAGACCAAAGCTTCAAAGCTATTATACTTTCAAGCACCCTCAGGCAGATATTTCAAAATTGTCCTATCCCATTTTGTGTTCCACTAACTGTGTTCCTTGATTGCTTTTGACTAACATAGTAGAAAAAATATAGGATTTAGAGTAAGAAAACTCGGGTTCAGGTTTTGTTTCTGCTACTTAATAATAATGATAACAACAATAATAATAGCTAGAATTTATATAGCCCCTGCTACGTTTCAAGCACTACTCTAAATGCTTTATCAATATCTCATTTGATCCTTAAAACTGCCCTGGGAGGTAGGTGCTATTATTACAGATGATGGAACAGAGACAAACAGAGGTTAAGTGCCTTACCCAAGGTCACATAGCTAGTAAATGTTGGAGTCAGAATTTGAACTCAGGATGACTACAGGCCTGGCACTTTATCCACTGATGCACCTAGTTTCCTACTAACTAGTTGTGTAAGTCTACTCTCCCTCTCTGGACCTAAGTTTCCCATCTTGATAAAATGAGAAGATTATACTAGATGATCTGTAAGGTTCTGGATGTTGAATCATAAAATCTTAGAACTGACAGAGACTTTAAAAGATGTTTATTTAGTCTAATATATACGGTAGATGCCTCTCCGATATCTACAACAGTGCATCATTTAGCATCTC